>NC_087323.1:0-300000 GCF_037043105.1 Vanessa tameamea
AACCTAACCTAACCTAACCTAACCTAACCTAACCTAACCTAACCTAACCTAACCTAACCTAACCTAACCTAACCTAACCTAACCTAACCTAACCTAACCTAACCTAACCTAACCTAACCTAACCTAACCTAACCTAACCTAACCTAACCTAACCTAACCTAACCTAACCTAACCTAACCTAACCTAACCTAACCTAACCTAACCTAACCTAACCTAACCTAACCTAACCTAACCTAACCTAACCTAACCTAACCTAACCTAACCTAACCTAACCTAACCTAACCTAACCTAACCTAACCTAACCTAACCTAACCTAACCTAACCTAACCTAACCTAACCTAACCTAACCTAACCTAACCTAACCTAACCTAACCTAACCTAACCTAACCTAACCTAACCTAACCTAACCTAACCTAACCTAACCTAACCTAACCTAACCTAACCTAACCTAACCTAACCTAACCTAACCTAACCTAACCTAACCTAACCTAACCTAACCTAACCTAACCTAACCTAACCTAACCTAACCTAACCTAACCTAACCTAACCTAACCTAACCTAACCTAACCTAACCTAACCTAACCTAACCTAACCTAACCTAACCTAACCTAACCTAACCTAACCTAACCTAACCTAACCTAACCTAACCTAACCTAACCTAACCTAACCTAACCTAACCTAACCTAACCTAACCTAACCTAACCTAACCTAACCTAACCTAACCTAACCTAACCTAACCTAACCTAACCTAACCTAACCTAACCTAACCTAACCTAACCTAACCTAACCTAACCTAACCTAACCTAACCTAACCTAACCTAACCTAACCTAACCTAACCTAACCTAACCTAACCTAACCTAACCTAACCTAACCTAACCTAACCTAACCTAACCTAACCTAACCTAACCTAACCTAACCTAACCTAACCTAACCTAACCTAACCTAACCTAACCTAACCTAACCTAACCTAACCTAACCTAACCTAACCTAACCTAACCTAACCTAACCTAACCTAACCTAACCTAACCTAACCTAACCTAACCTAACCTAACCTAACCTAACCTAACCTAACCTAACCTAACCTAACCTAACCTAACCTAACCTAACCTAACCTAACCTAACCTAACCTAACCTAACCTAACCTAACCTAACCTAACCTAACCTAACCTAACCTAACCTAACCTAACCTAACCTAACCTAACCTAACCTAACCTAACCTAACCTAACCTAACCTAACCTAACCTAACCTAACCTAACCTAACCTAACCTAACCTAACCTAACCTAACCTAACCTAACCTAACCTAACCTAACCTAACCTAACCTAACCTAACCTAACCTAACCTAACCTAACCTAACCTAACCTAACCTAACCTAACCTAACCTAACCTAACCTAACCTAACCTAACCTAACCTAACCTAACCTAACCTAACCTAACCTAACCTAACCTAACCTAACCTAACCTAACCTAACCTAACCTAACCTAACCTAACCTAACCTAACCTAACCTAACCTAACCTAACCTAACCTAACCTAACCTAACCTAACCTAACCTAACCTAACCTAACCTAACCTAACCTAACCTAACCTAACCTAACCTAACCTAACCTAACCTAACCTAACCTAACCTAACCTAACCTAACCTAACCTAACCTAACCTAACCTAACCTAACCTAACCTAACCTAACCTAACCTAACCTAACCTAACCTAACCTAACCTAACCTAACCTAACCTAACCTAACCTAACCTAACCTAACCTAACCTAACCTAACCTAACCTAACCTAACCTAACCTAACCTAACCTAACCTAACCTAACCTAACCTAACCTAACCTAACCTAACCTAACCTAACCTAACCTAACCTAACCTAACCTAACCTAACCTAACCTAACCTAACCTAACCTAACCTAACCTAACCTAACCTAACCTAACCTAACCTAACCTAACCTAACCTAACCTAACCTAACCTAACCTAACCTAACCTAACCTAACCTAACCTAACCTAACCTAACCTAACCTAACCTAACCTAACCTAACCTAACCTAACCTAACCTAACCTAACCTAACCTAACCTAACCTAACCTAACCTAACCTAACCTAACCTAACCTAACCTAACCTAACCTAACCTAACCTAACCTAACCTAACCTAACCTAACCTAACCTAACCTAACCTAACCTAACCTAACCTAACCTAACCTAACCTAACCTAACCTAACCTAACCTAACCTAACCTAACCTAACCTAACCTAACCTAACCTAACCTAACCTAACCTAACCTAACCTAACCTAACCTAACCTAACCTAACCTAACCTAACCTAACCTAACCTAACCTAACCTAACCTAACCTAACCTAACCTAACCTAACCTAACCTAACCTAACCTAACCTAACCTAACCTAACCTAACCTAACCTAACCTAACCTAACCTAACCTAACCTAACCTAACCTAACCTAACCTAACCTAACCTAACCTAACCTAACCTAACCTAACCTAACCTAACCTAACCTAACCTAACCTAACCTAACCTAACCTAACCTAACCTAACCTAACCTAACCTAACCTAACCTAACCTAACCTAACCTAACCTAACCTAACCTAACCTAACCTAACCTAACCTAACCTAACCTAACCTAACCTAACCTAACCTAACCTAACCTAACCTAACCTAACCTAACCTAACCTAACCTAACCTAACCTAACCTAACCTAACCTAACCTAACCTAACCTAACCTAACCTAACCTAACCTAACCTAACCTAACCTAACCTAACCTAACCTAACCTAACCTAACCTAACCTAACCTAACCTAACCTAACCTAACCTAACCTAACCTAACCTAACCTAACCTAACCTAACCTAACCTAACCTAACCTAACCTAACCTAACCTAACCTAACCTAACCTAACCTAACCTAACCTAACCTAACCTAACCTAACCTAACCTAACCTAACCTAACCTAACCTAACCTAACCTAACCTAACCTAACCTAACCTAACCTAACCTAACCTAACCTAACCTAACCTAACCTAACCTAACCTAACCTAACCTAACCTAACCTAACCTAACCTAACCTAACCTAACCTAACCTAACCTAACCTAACCTAACCTAACCTAACCTAACCTAACCTAACCTAACCTAACCTAACCTAACCTAACCTAACCTAACCTAACCTAACCTAACCTAACCTAACCTAACCTAACCTAACCTAACCTAACCTAACCTAACCTAACCTAACCTAACCTAACCTAACCTAACCTAACCTAACCTAACCTAACCTAACCTAACCTAACCTAACCTAACCTAACCTAACCTAACCTAACCTAACCTAACCTAACCTAACCTAACCTAACCTAACCTAACCTAACCTAACCTAACCTAACCTAACCTAACCTAACCTAACCTAACCTAACCTAACCTAACCTAACCTAACCTAACCTAACCTAACCTAACCTAACCTAACCTAACCTAACCTAACCTAACCTAACCTAACCTAACCTAACCTAACCTAACCTAACCTAACCTAACCTAACCTAACCTAACCTAACCTAACCTAACCTAACCTAACCTAACCTAACCTAACCTAACCTAACCTAACCTAACCTAACCTAACCTAACCTAACCTAACCTAACCTAACCTAACCTAACCTAACCTAACCTAACCTAACCTAACCTAACCTAACCTAACCTAACCTAACCTAACCTAACCTAACCTAACCTAACCTAACCTAACCTAACCTAACCTAACCTAACCTAACCTAACCTAACCTAACCTAACCTAACCTAACCTAACCTAACCTAACCTAACCTAACCTAACCTAACCTAACCTAACCTAACCTAACCTAACCTAACCTAACCTAACCTAACCTAACCTAACCTAACCTAACCTAACCTAACCTAACCTAACCTAACCTAACCTAACCTAACCTAACCTAACCTAACCTAACCTAACCTAACCTAACCTAACCTAACCTAACCTAACCTAACCTAACCTAACCTAACCTAACCTAACCTAACCTAACCTAACCTAACCTAACCTAACCTAACCTAACCTAACCTAACCTAACCTAACCTAACCTAACCTAACCTAACCTAACCTAACCTAACCTAACCTAACCTAACCTAACCTAACCTAACCTAACCTAACCTAACCTAACCTAACCTAACCTAACCTAACCTAACCTAACCTAACCTAACCTAACCTAACCTAACCTAACCTAACCTAACCTAACCTAACCTAACCTAACCTAACCTAACCTAACCTAACCTAACCTAACCTAACCTAACCTAACCTAACCTAACCTAACCTAACCTAACCTAACCTAACCTAACCTAACCTAACCTAACCTAACCTAACCTAACCTAACCTAACCTAACCTAACCTAACCTAACCTAACCTAACCTAACCTAACCTAACCTAACCTAACCTAACCTAACCTAACCTAACCTAACCTAACCTAACCTAACCTAACCTAACCTAACCTAACCTAACCTAACCTAACCTAACCTAACCTAACCTAACCTAACCTAACCTAACCTAACCTAACCTAACCTAACCTAACCTAACCTAACCTAACCTAACCTAACCTAACCTAACCTAACCTAACCTAACCTAACCTAACCTAACCTAACCTAACCTAACCTAACCTAACCTAACCTAACCTAACCTAACCTAACCTAACCTAACCTAACCTAACCTAACCTAACCTAACCTAACCTAACCTAACCTAACCTAACCTAACCTAACCTAACCTAACCTAACCTAACCTAACCTAACCTAACCTAACCTAACCTAACCTAACCTAACCTAACCTAACCTAACCTAACCTAACCTAACCTAACCTAACCTAACCTAACCTAACCTAACCTAACCTAACCTAACCTAACCTAACCTAACCTAACCTAACCTAACCTAACCTAACCTAACCTAACCTAACCTAACCTAACCTAACCTAACCTAACCTAACCTAACCTAACCTAACCTAACCTAACCTAACCTAACCTAACCTAACCTAACCTAACCTAACCTAACCTAACCTAACCTAACCTAACCTAACCTAACCTAACCTAACCTAACCTAACCTAACCTAACCTAACCTAACCTAACCTAACCTAACCTAACCTAACCTAACCTAACCTAACCTAACCTAACCTAACCTAACCTAACCTAACCTAACCTAACCTAACCTAACCTAACCTAACCTAACCTAACCTAACCTAACCTAACCTAACCTAACCTAACCTAACCTAACCTAACCTAACCTAACCTAACCTAACCTAACCTAACCTAACCTAACCTAACCTAACCTAACCTAACCTAACCTAACCTAACCTAACCTAACCTAACCTAACCTAACCTAACCTAACCTAACCTAACCTAACCTAACCTAACCTAACCTAACCTAACCTAACCTAACCTAACCTAACCTAACCTAACCTAACCTAACCTAACCTAACCTAACCTAACCTAACCTAACCTAACCTAACCTAACCTAACCTAACCTAACCTAACCTAACCTAACCTAACCTAACCTAACCTAACCTAACCTAACCTAACCTAACCTAACCTAACCTAACCTAACCTAACCTAACCTAACCTAACCTAACCTAACCTAACCTAACCTAACCTAACCTAACCTAACCTAACCTAACCTAACCTAACCTAACCTAACCTAACCTAACCTAACCTAACCTAACCTAACCTAACCTAACCTAACCTAACCTAACCTAACCTAACCTAACCTAACCTAACCTAACCTAACCTAACCTAACCTAACCTAACCTAACCTAACCTAACCTAACCTAACCTAACCTAACCTAACCTAACCTAACCTAACCTAACCTAACCTAACCTAACCTAACCTAACCTAACCTAACCTAACCTAACCTAACCTAACCTAACCTAACCTAACCTAACCTAACCTAACCTAACCTAACCTAACCTAACCTAACCTAACCTAACCTAACCTAACCTAACCTAACCTAACCTAACCTAACCTAACCTAACCTAACCTAACCTAACCTAACCTAACCTAACCTAACCTAACCTAACCTAACCTAACCTAACCTAACCTAACCTAACCTAACCTAACCTAACCTAACCTAACCTAACCTAACCTAACCTAACCTAACCTAACCTAACCTAACCTAACCTAACCTAACCTAACCTAACCTAACCTAACCTAACCTAACCTAACCTAACCTAACCTAACCTAACCTAACCTAACCTAACCTAACCTAACCTAACCTAACCTAACCTAACCTAACCTAACCTAACCTAACCTAACCTAACCTAACCTAACCTAACCTAACCTAACCTAACCTAACCTAACCTAACCTAACCTAACCTAACCTAACCTAACCTAACCTAACCTAACCTAACCTAACCTAACCTAACCTAACCTAACCTAACCTAACCTAACCTAACCTAACCTAACCTAACCTAACCTAACCTAACCTAACCTAACCTAACCTAACCTAACCTAACCTAACCTAACCTAACCTAACCTAACCTAACCTAACCTAACCTAACCTAACCTAACCTAACCTAACCTAACCTAACCTAACCTAACCTAACCTAACCTAACCTAACCTAACCTAACCTAACCTAACCTAACCTAACCTAACCTAACCTAACCTAACCTAACCTAACCTAACCTAACCTAACCTAACCTAACCTAACCTAACCTAACCTAACCTAACCTAACCTAACCTAACCTAACCTAACCTAACCTAACCTAACCTAACCTAACCTAACCTAACCTAACCTAACCTAACCTAACCTAACCTAACCTAACCTAACCTAACCTAACCTAACCTAACCTAACCTAACCTAACCTAACCTAACCTAACCTAACCTAACCTAACCTAACCTAACCTAACCTAACCTAACCTAACCTAACCTAACCTAACCTAACCTAACCTAACCTAACCTAACCTAACCTAACCTAACCTAACCTAACCTAACCTAACCTAACCTAACCTAACCTAACCTAACCTAACCTAACCTAACCTAACCTAACCTAACCTAACCTAACCTAACCTAACCTAACCTAACCTAACCTAACCTAACCTAACCTAACCTAACCTAACCTAACCTAACCTAACCTAACCTAACCTAACCTAACCTAACCTAACCTAACCTAACCTAACCTAACCTAACCTAACCTAACCTAACCTAACCTAACCTAACCTAACCTAACCTAACCTAACCTAACCTAACCTAACCTAACCTAACCTAACCTAACCTAACCTAACCTAACCTAACCTAACCTAACCTAACCTAACCTAACCTAACCTAACCTAACCTAACCTAACCTAACCTAACCTAACCTAACCTAACCTAACCTAACCTAACCTAACCTAACCTAACCTAACCTAACCTAACCTAACCTAACCTAACCTAACCTAACCTAACCTAACCTAACCTAACCTAACCTAACCTAACCTAACCTAACCTAACCTAACCTAACCTAACCTAACCTAACCTAACCTAACCTAACCTAACCTAACCTAACCTAACCTAACCTAACCTAACCTAACCTAACCTAACCTAACCTAACCTAACCTAACCTAACCTAACCTAACCTAACCTAACCTAACCTAACCTAACCTAACCTAACCTAACCTAACCTAACCTAACCTAACCTAACCTAACCTAACCTAACCTAACCTAACCTAACCTAACCTAACCTAACCTAACCTAACCTAACCTAACCTAACCTAACCTAACCTAACCTAACCTAACCTAACCTAACCTAACCTAACCTAACCTAACCTAACCTAACCTAACCTAACCTAACCTAACCTAACCTAACCTAACCTAACCTAACCTAACCTAACCTAACCTAACCTAACCTAACCTAACCTAACCTAACCTAACCTAACCTAACCTAACCTAACCTAACCTAACCTAACCTAACCTAACCTAACCTAACCTAACCTAACCTAACCTAACCTAACCTAACCTAACCTAACCTAACCTAACCTAACCTAACCTAACCTAACCTAACCTAACCTAACCTAACCTAACCTAACCTAACCTAACCTAACCTAACCTAACCTAACCTAACCTAACCTAACCTAACCTAACCTAACCTAACCTAACCTAACCTAACCTAACCTAACCTAACCTAACCTAACCTAACCTAACCTAACCTAACCTAACCTAACCTAACCTAACCTAACCTAACCTAACCTAACCTAACCTAACCTAACCTAACCTAACCTAACCTAACCTAACCTAACCTAACCTAACCTAACCTAACCTAACCTAACCTAACCTAACCTAACCTAACCTAACCTAACCTAACCTAACCTAACCTAACCTAACCTAACCTAACCTAACCTAACCTAACCTAACCTAACCTAACCTAACCTAACCTAACCTAACCTAACCTAACCTAACCTAACCTAACCTAACCTAACCTAACCTAACCTAACCTAACCTAACCTAACCTAACCTAACCTAACCTAACCTAACCTAACCTAACCTAACCTAACCTAACCTAACCTAACCTAACCTAACCTAACCTAACCTAACCTAACCTAACCTAACCTAACCTAACCTAACCTAACCTAACCTAACCTAACCTAACCTAACCTAACCTAACCTAACCTAACCTAACCTAACCTAACCTAACCTAACCTAACCTAACCTAACCTAACCTAACCTAACCTAACCTAACCTAACCTAACCTAACCTAACCTAACCTAACCTAACCTAACCTAACCTAACCTAACCTAACCTAACCTAACCTAACCTAACCTAACCTAACCTAACCTAACCTAACCTAACCTAACCTAACCTAACCTAACCTAACCTAACCTAACCTAACCTAACCTAACCTAACCTAACCTAACCTAACCTAACCTAACCTAACCTAACCTAACCTAACCTAACCTAACCTAACCTAACCTAACCTAACCTAACCTAACCTAACCTAACCTAACCTAACCTAACCTAACCTAACCTAACCTAACCTAACCTAACCTAACCTAACCTAACCTAACCTAACCTAACCTAACCTAACCTAACCTAACCTAACCTAACCTAACCTAACCTAACCTAACCTAACCTAACCTAACCTAACCTAACCTAACCTAACCTAACCTAACCTAACCTAACCTAACCTAACCTAACCTAACCTAACCTAACCTAACCTAACCTAACCTAACCTAACCTAACCTAACCTAACCTAACCTAACCTAACCTAACCTAACCTAACCTAACCTAACCTAACCTAACCTAACCTAACCTAACCTAACCTAACCTAACCTAACCTAACCTAACCTAACCTAACCTAACCTAACCTAACCTAACCTAACCTAACCTAACCTAACCTAACCTAACCTAACCTAACCTAACCTAACCTAACCTAACCTAACCTAACCTAACCTAACCTAACCTAACCTAACCTAACCTAACCTAACCTAACCTAACCTAACCTAACCTAACCTAACCTAACCTAACCTAACCTAACCTAACCTAACCTAACCTAACCTAACCTAACCTAACCTAACCTAACCTAACCTAACCTAACCTAACCTAACCTAACCTAACCTAACCTAACCTAACCTAACCTAACCTAACCTAACCTAACCTAACCTAACCTAACCTAACCTAACCTAACCTAACCTAACCTAACCTAACCTAACCTAACCTAACCTAACCTAACCTAACCTAACCTAACCTAACCTAACCTAACCTAACCTAACCTAACCTAACCTAACCTAACCTAACCTAACCTAACCTAACCTAACCTAACCTAACCTAACCTAACCTAACCTAACCTAACCTAACCTAACCTAACCTAACCTAACCTAACCTAACCTAACCTAACCTAACCTAACCTAACCTAACCTAACCTAACCTAACCTAACCTAACCTAACCTAACCTAACCTAACCTAACCTAACCTAACCTAACCTAACTCTAACCTAACCTAACCTAACCTAACCTAACCTAACCTAACCTAACCTAACCTAACCTAACCTAACCTAACCTAACCTAACCTAACCTAACCTAACCTAACCTAACCTAACCTAACCTAACCTAACCTAACCTAACCTAACCTAACCTAACCTAACCTAACCTAACCTAACCTAACCTAACCTAACCTAACCTAACCTAACCTAACCTAACCTAACCTAACCTAACCTAACCTAACCTAACCTAACCTAACCTAACCTAACCTAACCTAACCTAACCTAACCTAACCTAACCTAACCTAACCTAACCTAACCTAACCTAACCTAACCTAACCTAACCTAACCTAACCTAACCTAACCTAACCTAACCTAACCTAACCTAACCTAACCTAACCTAACCTAACCTAACCTAACCTAACCTAACCTAACCTAACCTAACCTAACCTAACCTAACCTAACCTAACCTAACCTAACCTAACCTAACCTAACCTAACCTAACCTAACCTAACCTAACCTAACCTAACCTAACCTAACCTAACCTAACCTAACCTAACCTAACCTAACCTAACCTAACCTAACCTAACCTAACCTAACCTAACCTAACCTAACCTAACCTAACCTAACCTAACCTAACCTAACCTAACCTAACCTAACCTAACCTAACCTAACCTAACCTAACCTAACCTAACCTAACCTAACCTAACCTAACCTAACCTAACCTAACCTAACCTAACCTAACCTAACCTAACCTAACCTAACCTAACCTAACCTAACCTAACCTAACCTAACCTAACCTAACCTAACCTAACCTAACCTAACCTAACCTAACCTAACCTAACCTAACCTAACCTAACCTAACCTAACCTAACCTAACCTAACCTAACCTAACCTAACCTAACCTAACCTAACCTAACCTAACCTAACCTAACCTAACCTAACCTAACCTAACCTAACCTAACCTAACCTAACCTAACCTAACCTAACCTAACCTAACCTAACCTAACCTAACCTAACCTAACCTAACCTAACCTAACCTAACCTAACCTAACCTAACCTAACCTAACCTAACCTAACCTAACCTAACCTAACCTAACCTAACCTAACCTAACCTAACCTAACCTAACCTAACCTAACCTAACCTAACCTAACCTAACCTAACCTAACCTAACCTAACCTAACCTAACCTAACCTAACCTAACCTAACCTAACCTAACCTAACCTAACCTAACCTAACCTAACCTAACCTAACCTAACCTAACCTAACCTAACCTAACCTAACCTAACCTAACCTAACCTAACCTAACCTAACCTAACCTAACCTAACCTAACCTAACCTAACCTAACCTAACCTAACCTAACCTAACCTAACCTAACCTAACCTAACCTAACCTAACCTAACCTAACCTAACCTAACCTAACCTAACCTAACCTAACCTAACCTAACCTAACCTAACCTAACCTAACCTAACCTAACCTAACCTAACCTAACCTAACCTAACCTAACCTAACCTAACCTAACCTAACCTAACCTAACCTAACCTAACCTAACCTAACCTAACCTAACCTAACCTAACCTAACCTAACCTAACCTAACCTAACCTAACCTAACCTAACCTAACCTAACCTAACCTAACCTAACCTAACCTAACCTAACCTAACCTAACCTAACCTAACCTAACCTAACCTAACCTAACCTAACCTAACCTAACCTAACCTAACCTAACCTAACCTAACCTAACCTAACCTAACCTAACCTAACCTAACCTAACCTAACCTAACCTAACCTAACCTAACCTAACCTAACCTAACCTAACCTAACCTAACCTAACCTAACCTAACCTAACCTAACCTAACCTAACCTAACCTAACCTAACCTAACCTAACCTAACCTAACCTAACCTAACCTAACCTAACCTAACCTAACCTAACCTAACCTAACCTAACCTAACCTAACCTAACCTAACCTAACCTAACCTAACCTAACCTAACCTAACCTAACCTAACCTAACCTAACCTAACCTAACCTAACCTAACCTAACCTAACCTAACCTAACCTAACCTAACCTAACCTAACCTAACCTAACCTAACCTAACCTAACCTAACCTAACCTAACCTAACCTAACCTAACCTAACCTAACCTAACCTAACCTAACCTAACCTAACCTAACCTAACCTAACCTAACCTAACCTAACCTAACCTAACCTAACCTAACCTAACCTAACCTAACCTAACCTAACCTAACCTAACCTAACCTAACCTAACCTAACCTAACCTAACCTAACCTAACCTAACCTAACCTAACCTAACCTAACCTAACCTAACCTAACCTAACCTAACCTAACCTAACCTAACCTAACCTAACCTAACCTAACCTAACCTAACCTAACCTAACCTAACCTAACCTAACCTAACCTAACCTAACCTAACCTAACCTAACCTAACCTAACCTAACCTAACCTAACCTAACCTAACCTAACCTAACCTAACCTAACCTAACCTAACCTAACCTAACCTAACCTAACCTAACCTAACCTAACCTAACCTAACCTAACCTAACCTAACCTAACCTAACCTAACCTAACCTAACCTAACCTAACCTAACCTAACCTAACCTAACCTAACCTAACCTAACCTAACCTAACCTAACCTAACCTAACCTAACCTAACCTAACCTAACCTAACCTAACCTAACCTAACCTAACCTAACCTAACCTAACCTAACCTAACCTAACCTAACCTAACCTAACCTAACCTAACCTAACCTAACCTAACCTAACCTAACCTAACCTAACCTAACCTAACCTAACCTAACCTAACCTAACCTAACCTAACCTAACCTAACCTAACCTAACCTAACCTAACCTAACCTAACCTAACCTAACCTAACCTAACCTAACCTAACCTAACCTAACCTAACCTAACCTAACCTAACCTAACCTAACCTAACCTAACCTAACCTAACCTAACCTAACCTAACCTAACCTAACCTAACCTAACCTAACCTAACCTAACCTAACCTAACCTAACCTACCTACCTACCTACCTACCTACCTACCTACCTACCTACCTACCTACCTACCTACCTACCTACCTACCTACCTACCTACCTACCTACCTACCTACCTACCTACCTACCTACCTACCTACCTACCTACCTACCTACCTACCTACCTACCTACCTACCTACCTACCTACCTACCTACCTACCTACCTACCTACCTACCTACCTACCTACCTACCTACCTACCTACCTACCTACCTACCTACCTACCTACCTACCTACCTACCTACCTACCTACCTACCTACCTACCTACCTACCTACCTACCTACCTACCTACCTACCTACCTACCTACCTACCTACCTACCTACCTACCTACCTACCTACCTACCTACCTACCTACCTACCTACCTACCTACCTACCTACCTACCTACCTACCTACCTACCTACCTACCTACCTACCTACCTACCTACCTACCTACCTACCTACCTACCTACCTACCTACCTACCTACCTAGGAAAAGATCGATTTAGGTTCCGTACATTGGTAACACGTAAACTTTATCTTTAAACTAACAACAAAAGATGATTTAAAATAAATTTAAAAGATGGATTCCTATTCCTTCATCACTTTAATTTTCGATCTTACTTCTTTTATTTATTTCTTTCTGAAAAGTTATTATTTCGTTCTTAAAAAAAAAAAAAAAAAAAAAAAAAAAAAAAGGCATACATTATTTCAACTACATGCACGTTTGGTGGGTAATGGTGAGGGACAAAAAAAAAAAAGGCATACATTATTTCAACTACATGCACGTTTGGTGGGTAATGGTGAGGGACGTCCTAAAACAACTTCTCTTTTTTTTTTTTTTGCCAAAAAAAAACATCATCAAGAATTAAGGAACTCCATTTTTTATTAAAAAAATATAATATTTGAAATAGACTATTAACCATTTCATTTCACTATTACGTAACTCATTTTACAAGGTAAATAAATAAAAACAAGTTCATTTTAACATTACATAGGTGGCTGAGGCATTTTCACAATCGGCGGTTTTCTTTTGTAACTAGCAAAATTTTGCATACATTTAAATATGATGATATTTTAATAAGAACCATAATTGTCTTAAATATGTCAATTCCTCACCTGGACTCTCCGGTATTCCGTTCTTCTCATCACTGTAATTTTCATTCGTAAAATCATGCGCATTTCATTATGTCACGTTTTTTAACATATATTATAAAATTTGAAACAAATTAACAACGTTTAATACATTTAAACAAGCGAATTTATTGTTTCCGAAATTAGCTATTTTGTATCTGTAATTACAACAAACAAAGACGATTGCGCGGATCCGTCAGCTCGTGAGGGAACTCCCGCGCATCGTACTAAGACGCACAGATACATACATGAGTCATTTTTGTGTGAACGCTTTTCAAATCCGCCATTATACCGATTATATATTTCAAAAACTACTGAAAAAATTATCTTCATTTTAATGTGGATATAATATTTTTATTGTGTTATATCCAAATATAACCAAAAGTGATTTTTTCATTTTTGTCAAATCAACACTATTCTACGATAATGGCAAAATATTCGCTAACAATAATGAGTTTACCCTTGTAAAATATCATTTTGTTTGAATAGTAGGTTAGGTTAGATTTATAATTAAAAAATGTGTAGGTACATATAACTTTACTATATTATATACCTATATATATTTATATCCATAATTATATTTTATAGAATAGGATAAACTTTTCTTTAATAGTTAGTTTGGTTGCTATGTGTTATACTTAAAATCTTTTAGGTAAGTATTATTTTCGTTAACTCGAATAGATAAGTAGACTTACTTCATTATTATATTGTTTCCCAAAAATGATTTAATTAGGGTAGTAGAATATATTGTAGGTTAGGTTGAACTTTGGTTGTATGTTTATTTCGATAGGTAAATTGGCTTTCTGAATTTTTTTTTTACTTTGTTTGATAGAAAAATGTGTGAACATTTAGTTTAGTCTTCTTCTAAATCTATCTATCTATCTATCTATCTATCTATCTATCTATATCTATACATATAATAAAATCGTAACTGAACGAAATCTGTACATGGAAGATATTTTAGAAAAAATATTACTGGGTATCTATTAACGCAATAGGTCACATTAATTTGATTTTTAGAATTTTTAGCTGTTTATCTATTCGTTTGTTACCGCTTATCTCGGAATCGGCGTAACCAATTTGGATGCGCTTTTCACTGATTTATACTGTAGTAACCTCAGGGCAACAAATAGCGTTTTTTTTTTTTTTTTAAATCGAGATGTTATGGAACCAGGGCTGATGAGGTTAAAACATTTTAAAGAGTTCCAGTGGTGTTACATCATCCCTTTGCATATGAAAATAAATATACTATAAATATAAATGGGTGAGGCGCAGATGATTTTATGTCTATACACCGGTTCCTAAACATTAAAAAAAAATCGTTTACTTTTAAGCGAGTCCAGTGCACACGACTAGCTTTATGTGGGTTTGTCGCGTGTTCGCAACTGCAATGTAATATCGTGTATAATATATATTACGTAGTTAGACAAATACTTATTGTGAACTACAATGCCACAACAGACTCAAAAATACACAGATATGTCAAACGTATTATAATACTCCTACTTTTGAGGCTTAAAACCACGCGGGCAACAGCCAGTCTATACTCTATATTAATTTTATATAAAAGTAGCAAACAAGCATAATACATGAGCAAGCGATGCGTCCTCCTATACAGAAAAAAACGTTACTAACAAAAAAATCTAAAACTAAAAATAATAATTTAAATAGCAAATAAGCGGATAAAATTAGGGAGAATTAAACGGGATAATTTATATAAGTCGACTATTATGAAGATCATATATGAAATCGAGACATATTTAACATATTAGGCTTATTTTGTCTGTCTTATTTTGACGTAATCCTAAGAAATAGCGATGTAAAATTAAATTGAAAAGCAAATAAGTAGAAAAATTTGCGGATAAATTATGAAAGTCGACTAATTTGAGTATCTTATATGACATCGAGACATTTTTAACATGGTAGGTTTATTACTATAAACGATAACTAAAAATAGCCCTTAACCTATAAAAACGCGTACTAAAATTTAAATCTTATTTCGTTGTCTTTGGTGCATATCTTAGGACTAAACTCGTATTCTTTTAATCGATTTATATTGTGGCTTTGACATTTACAGTATTTAATCGAATCGTGTTAGAACGTTTTAATTTTAAGCAAATAAGGATTAATGCTTAAAAAAGTTATTGTGCTTAAGTGCTTATTTAAAAAAAAACACTTATATTATACTGTTATGTTAAAATGCTTACCCTTTAAACGTCCATCTCTAGTAACACTGTGTTCAGTTAACCTGGATTAACAATTTAACTGTCCGTCAATCTGACATTAGTCCACTCATTTTATTTTTAACTTTTATTGGCAAAGTTTTATAAATATTGCAATCATTTAACAAGGCATTTATTTTAAGTGATAAATTAAGTTTTATTTCTCGTTACCCTTTTTCATTCCTTAAATACCTACTCGTAAGATATAATTTGAAAGATATAAATCAATCATAACACATAAGTGAAGTGTCGTTAAAACATTACATTAGAAACTCAATTCGAGAAGTATTTCTGATGATATTGACAACTTATCAAGTCCAATGGTGATGGCGACGGATGTCTTGTACGCTGAGCAACAAGTTAGGCATGAGGTTGTACCTTTTATTTTTTGTTAAATCTCTAACATCACAGTCATCTAACAACATAGTATTTTCTTGCTACAATTGCAACAGGGCCAACTTCTAAAAATATTTACAATATAAAAATATTATGTGTTAATTATCTTAGGAATAAAGTAACAATTAGAAACAGTTACAAAAATAGATTCATAATTAAAACATTCATTGTAACAATCTTTAACTTGTGTAGTGGTTCAAATTCAGTTGCAGAAATTAACGCACACATACTAACTTGCTACTATTATGGGCATATGTGGATCAAATTGTAGTAGTTCTTATATGATATATTTTTAATACTAACATCTATTAATATGATTTCATTAAACATTTAAATTAAAATAGTTTTGCTCTATCTCCCTGTTATTCGTATGATATGAAATATAAAGTAAATTATTAATGAATATACCGTGTGGTAGGAACCAGAGGTTGACGGGGAAATTGGGGAAGCAACAGCTCTGCATGAGCAACTCGTGAGACATGTACTGGCAGTCAGCGGGGAGTTAGTAAGTGTTGCATGATAATTAGATGTATTTTGTTTTTGTGTATATTTTATTTTCTCTAAATAGAGTTATATTTCACTTGCGCTTCTGACAAGCACTTCTAAATCATCATATATGAGTTTATTAAGACAATTAAAAGCAAAGAATGTCTTTTTTATTTCAAAATCTAGTTTTTTTTAAATACCTTTGTGTACACTTCTATTCAATGGACTGGAAATTGTACATTAAATAAAAAAAAAAAAAAAAAAAAAAAAAAAGCTGAAAGAAATCATTAACTCAATTTTTCTAGCTGATAAACATCATACAATTATATATTTTTTTAATGTTACGTGGCATTATATTAATATGATGCATACCTTCATTGCATTATAGTCAGCATCACAAATAAAGTAGCAGTTACAATTACTAAATAAATAGAAAAGTATTTTGTTTTAAATCCTCTTGCTTGTACCCACACTTCACGATACATCTCGGAGTAATGAAATGTTAATTCACCTGCCACCTATTGAAATTTGACAAAAGATCTATAAAAACGCATTGTATATGAAAAGTATGATATAACCAGTAGAATAATTTAATATTATAATGTTTTTTTTTTAGTTTTTTGTCTAGTTATTTTTAAATTTTTTAAACACTGAACAATCTGAAGTCCAAAGCTCCAAATAAAAGTAAAAGATCTTTCACAAATACTATTTCATCCCAAACACTTCCCAAATATTTCCAGCCCCTCATTCGATTTAATAATTAGTACTTACATAACCAGGAGTCGCGGTCAGACGTATGGGGCGAACACTCCTACGCCCGAGCCCACGGCCACGCGACCAACTCGCAAGTCCGCGCTCTCCTGCCCGAGCCCGACCCCGACCTCGAGCCCGACGACGTCATCGACGTCCAAGCGGAACAGCGCAGACCGCCCGCTCCTCCGCTCGACGAATGCGAGGACGAGCTCGACGACGAGGTCGGCGACGACGACGACGCGGACGACGACTGGGAGGAAAGACTGGTGGCCCTCGCGCCGAGCGCGGCGCACGTGCGACTCGCCAACGTGGCGCTGAGCGCGCTGCGCGACCTGCGCCTCGAGCGCCTGGCCGGGCCGCGCGGGCGCTGGGCGCGGCGCGAGGGCGCGCGGGCGGCGGCGCGGCGCCTGCGCGGGGCGCTCGCCGCGCACTGGGCCGGCGGCGCGGGCTGGCTGCACGCCGCGCTCGGCGCGTGTCTGCCGCGCTCGCTGGGCGCGCTGTACGCGGAGCTGGCGACGGAGCTGCGGCGCGCCCTGCCGCGCCTCGCCGACCGCCTGCCGATGCCGCGCCCCGCGTCGCCCTACGTCGACCCGCTCTCGGCTGTTAACGGTACCGACGCGTCGTCTCACGGACGCTATTTGAACGACTACAGGCTGTCTAGTTTTCAATATATCATTTCGCGTTTTCGTCTACTCGTAGTATCAAATACGTCAAGACGAATATCACATAAAGTAGCGATGTGTGTGATCCACTTTTGACTGCGCCATACTCGTCAATAAAATGGGATTAACCGTCGGTAACGGTCGGTAACCGGTTCCCATTCCGACAAGCAGAGCGGCGATCGGCTAGCGAGCCGGGGCCTTGGCTCGCCTGGGCGCCGGGAGGGTGCGAAGCCGAGGACGAGCGGTGGGTGCGGCGTCTCGGGGCGGCGCTGCACACGCGCCGGCTCCGCAGCGCGCCCGACGCGGGGCCCGCGCCGCCCGACCGCTGGTGCGCGGCGGTGGCTCACGACGCGCGCTCCGCCCTGGGCGACCTGCTGACGGAGGCCGGGTGAGACTCGCGCGCCGCCTCGCACGAGTGTCGGCGACACTCGCCCCACTCATCTCGCCGTCCCTCCCAGGCGCCGCGCGGTGATCCTCGGCGGCGCGGGGGCGGGGGCGTCGCTGGCGGCGTGGTTGGCGGCGGGCGCGGGGGCGACGGCGCGCGTGCGCGGGCTGCTGCTGCTGGCGCCGCCGCTGCTCACGGCCGAGGGGCCGCGCGATTGCCCCGACGACGTGCTGGAGGAGGTGAGTCGGAGCGCGCGGACGCGGCCGGGCGGCGGCACGGCACTTCACTGACGGCGCTCGGCAGGTGGAGGTGCCGCTGCTGGCGGTGGTGGGCGGCGGCGCGGCGCAGTGCTGGCGCGGCGCGGCGGCCGAGGTGGCGAGCCGCTTCGGCGCGGCGGAGCGCGGCGCGCGGGCGGCGCGGCGCGTGCTGCTGCTGGCGGGCGCAGACGACGCGCTGCGCCTGCCGCGCTCGCACCGCCGACGCCTGCGTCTCCCGCAGCAAGCGCTGGACGCCGCCGTAGCCGTGAGTGTGCGCGCTGACGATCGATTCGATCTTTGTTTTGCAGAAAAGTCAACATGTCATATATTCGCGCTCAAAGCTCCTTTGGGAAATGATCGACATACTGTTTCGACCTCGATATTTTCTTCCGAAAGTAAACTGCGTAATCGGCCACAGGACGGTCTCTTATATCGGTATTATTTACCACCGAGAACATTCTTGGAACGCGCATTGAAACAAAGCGCATGTGACATTAAACAAAAATAATTAAGAATGATTTGCAACGTCTTTGAAAGGGAATCCCCGTTCGGCTTAAATAACATTTAAATTGCCACTTCAATTAATCATAAGGAGTCTTTCGCCGATTCCAGCGGTAGATTTAGCGGTTTCTACTAATGACTGTGACTAAGATGCATTGTGTGCAGGAGGAGTGCGCGCGCTGGGCGGCGGAAGCGGCGGAGGGGCCAACGGGGGGCCCGGGAGGCGCTGCGGTGCTGGCGGGTGGCGGGGCGGGGGCCCGGCGGCGCGGCGCGGAGGGCGAGGCGGCGCGCGCGGCGCCCGGGTGAGGGCCGAGTGCCGCCGCTGTGATTTATTATAGCATTATTATTAAGCAAATTTTAACTATTTCAATATTTTCAGAGCCTCCCGGTCGGTAGACGTAATTGGTAAGTTTATACTCTACTCATCCTCCAAATATCAAGTAGTGCCGAGTGGGATACTTCATAGAGACACCTCCGGCGTTTTCTTCTAGTAAAGTATAAATACGTTAACGTTGGAAATTTAAACACGCTACGCACGCTTCTTTATGCAGAACAGAATGCCATGCTTATCGACCATAGATTTCCACGTAGTGGATACACACATTTTGAAGTAAAAAAATAGTTCTGAAATAAACTCCCGCATTAAACGAGCGTGTCCAACCGCGTCGCGCAGAGGGCCGCGTCGTGTCCCGCGTGTCCGGGGGCTCCCCGCTGGCGCTCCTGCCGCCGCGCCGCGTCGAGTCGCGCCCCGAGCCGCGCCCCGAGCCGCGCGCCGACGCGCTCGCCGTCGCCGACATCATGCAGCTGCCCATCGTGTTCGCCGACGACGACCCCGCCGCCGCGCGCACGCTCGCGGGTGAGTGGCCGCGCCCGAGCCGCCCGCGGCCCGCCACTCGCCGCCACTCTCCGTCACGCGCCCTGTCGCTTGCAGACGCCGGTCTCGCGCCCGACGCCAGCCCGCTCACCGTGACCAGCGGCGCGCCGGGCGAGACACGCGACGAGCGCTCGCGGCGCCGGCGCGGCGCGGGCGGCGGCGCGCTGCGCTACACGCGCGTCATCGTGGCCAAGCGCGGCGCCGCCCGCCCCGCCGCCCGCGCCGCGCGCCCCCCCGCGCGCCCGCCCGCGCGCCCCGTGCTGCTGCGGCGCCGCGCTCCCCCCGCGCCTGCCGCGCCGCCCGCCGACTGTACTGAAATTGATTATTAAATATATGAGTAATTAAATATGATTAGTTGTTCGTCGTTTCATTTCCACACATCGCGCTTTCAGAGAATATAGTAGGCACATATAGTATTTCATACTATATACTCCGCATACCTGACTCGCACGCACCGGCGGGCTGCATCATTCGCGTGTGGACTCGTTATGCATAAATCTTAATTCTTAAAGTTCTACAAAAAAGGCCGGATGTCAGTACTCTGATTCTGTATGGCACAAATCGTAACGAGCCACGTAACGCGCTAAGAAACACAAACATGCTTCCTAACTCTAAACTATATTTTTTTAAAATGGTATTATGTATGTCATGAAGTCTACAAGTCTTTTTTGAGAGATTTCATGGAGTACAATCCGATTCATTTCCTATATTCTAAGATTAACACCGGTTTTTTTTCTATGTAATTACATTTGCACAAACGTTTTCGTTTTTGTTTATTAACAATAATTGACAATATTTATTTAAAGATTTTTTATTCAAAACTTTCATTAAATTCGTGTTACCAAACAATCGAATTGATCAGAACGATAAGATATACTGAAATGAAATGGATGTGCTGTCGATTCGCAACACTTCTTTAACTTTTCGTCAACGTATTGGATATTATTATTAGTTTCTTCTTCGTACATAATACTGCAGTACGAACTTAAAATATTGCAGTATATTGTTTAAAAGCATCACTATACCAACAGGAATATAGTTCGTATCTCAAAAAAAAAATGCTTTATTCAAGTAGGCAAGCACAAAACTAAATTATCGACTGTAAACCAATCGTGTATCTATGATAATGCACTGTTCACATCGTCATAGTCAGTTTTTTTCCTGTCGACCTTAAAAATCAGTGAAGTATCATCAGCAAACAACACTATATCACATATACCTTTAACATAGAAAAGAAGATCATTTATACTAGAAATAGAGAGCGACCAAACATTTTTCTTTGTGGAATTCCCATCCCATCCATTAAACTTGCTGGACTCTGACTAAAGAATGAAGCAATGAGATCAAGAGCTTTCATACCGTAGTATTTGAGCTTATAAAAAGCGTCTCGTGTTGTACACAATCAAAATATGTTTTAGACAAATCACAGAATACTCCAATAGCATTCTGTGATTTTTCCCAAGCGTTGTAAATATGTTTGAGAATTGCTATTCCCGCATCAGTTGTCGAGTGACCTCTTGTAAAACCGAATTGCACACTATGAAAAATAGTATTTGTACCGAAATGGACGAAAAATTTATTTAAAATATTTTCTTAAATGAGTGTATTAAGATTTTATGAGATTTTTTTAAGATGATGAACACTGTGGATAAAGATGGAAGAATTGAAATAGGCCTGTTACTGGGATCGCTTCTGTTTCCAGTCTTAAAAAGTGGTAAAACTTTACTACATTTTAATAAGTTAGGAAATGAACCCGTGTCCAAACTCTTGTTAAAAATTACTACTATATACGGAGCAATATCGTATATGATGTCATTAATAAATTTTACCGAAATGCTCCATATGTCGTAGTTTTTTTTTTATTTTTTTTTTTTTTTAAATATAAAGATGTCTTTCAATATATGATGATTTGAACAATGCTCTCTCTGAAAAAGTACATTAGTTTAGTGTTAATAATTTACTGTTAAGTAGTAAAAAGACAAAATGTACAAAAAAAAAAAAAAAATTCACTACTCCCAATGTAAGATGTGTCAAAACTAATGTACTTTTAAATGGGGAAGCATTAGATGTTTTAGAAACAACAAAGTTCCTTGGTATTACAATAGACTCTAAGCTCCAATGTGGCTCCCATATAAATGGATTGGTGAATAGACTCAGCTCTGCAGCCTATGCCGTACAAAAAAAAAAAAAAAAATTGACTTTTGACTGACGTAGATACGGCTCGCTTGGTGTATTTTAGTTATTTCCACAGTATAATGTCTTATTGCATCCTACTCTGGGGTAATGCAGCTGATATTAATACCATTTTTGTATTGCAGAAGAGTGCTATTCTTGCATTCTATAACCTGGGCCTAAAAGATTCGTTAAGATGTAAATTTAAAGAAATTAAAATAATGACTGTCGCTTCTCAATTTGTTTTTGATAATGTTATGTACGCAAATACATAAATAAATTTATGTATTCCAGAAATTGTGATGTATAGTCTATTAATACTAGGAACAAGAATAAACTTGTTACTCCAAGTACCCGATTACACAGGGTTAGTAACTCTTTTTTAGGACAATGTATACGTTTTTACAAAATGGGCCCCGAAAACGTTCAAAGATATTCAATTGTAAAATTTACAAGAATCGTTAAAGAGCGTTGTGTGCTAAAGGATATTACAATACCAATGACTTTTTAGTTGATTGCACACCCTGGGAATGAGATGATCGCCTCCAAGCCGTTTCAAATAAGGAAAATTTGTTTATTATTATTGTACATGAAAACATGAAATCAACAACACAAAGATATAGTGAAAATGAAATTTAAAAAAATATCCCGCTGAGTTTCTTTCACCGGGTCTTCTCATACTTAGTGGTAGGGCTTTGTGCAAGCCCGTCTGAGTAGGAACCACCCACTCATCAGATATTCTACCGCCAAACAGCAATACTCAGTATTGTTGTGTTCCGGTAGGGTGAAGGGTGAGTGAGCCAGTGTAACTACAGGCACAAGTGACGTAACATCTTAGTTCCCAAGGTTGGTGGCGCATTGGTGATGTAAGGAATGGTGAATATTTCTTACAACGCTATTGTATATGGGCGGTGGTGACCACTTATCATCAGGTGGCCCATTTGCTCATCCGCCTACCGATACCATAAAAAAAAGGTCCGAGGTGTTCATTTCCGAACGTGTGGTAGATTTTTAACTATCAATAAGCTGGTGTAATCACTTCCATATTAAATAAAGATTTTTGACTTCGACTTTATGATATGTATTGCAGAAACTGTTTCAAATGAACAATCAATAACGCATTTAGAATCATTATTATCTACCTGCATCGAATGTAGATGAGTTTAAATGAAGTGTTATTTTATTAAATATGTTATCAAAAAATATTTCAAATAAATTTGTAACTTCTAATTCAGAATTTGTGTATCTACTATCTGTGTTCAATCTGATTCGTATCATTTCCTTTTTAGGTTTTCCACAAACACTTCCAATAACAGCCCATGTGGCTTTTATTCTATCATCGGAATGCAAGATTTTTTCTTTATGTATAAAGACTTAGCATAAATACTGTTTTAAAAAAAATTGGGATATTTATTGACGTATTCTAGAAAGGCTACGTTTCGATTCCATTGCTTCATAACATATAGGTCGTTTAATTTATTTCTACTTTTATATATACCAATATATCTTTTTAATTCTGTAATTATGTCAGAAAAGTTGTATACTCACTAACCAAAAAACAACTTCCCTAGTTTTGGTTGAGGCTTGTCACCAATACGTGGTGATTGCAATAAAACACAAAGTTTCAAAACTGCCAACATTATATTTTTACAGTCGAGACCCTATATAATATATGTACGTATATGCAAACCAAACTAGCGCGGTTCAGAAATCAGCGCAAAAATTCGTACAAATTCTCAGTACAAACATTTAATTTAACTTTTGTATGACTTAACAAATGTACCTACAATTATTTTTTTATATATTAAAAAATCCCGAAGGGAGCCTAAAGCTCCAAGATTATAAATAGACCGAACCACTCCTTTTTGCAGGATGTAAACAGTTTCAATATATGTAGCGTTACTCCAAAATACTGAAGTATTATTTACATTTAGATCACTATTTAAAGTTAACTTGATTTTTTGCTTTCGTACATGATTCTTTTGTCACTGTCTGCACCATTTAAACATGTCCTAAACTCATCGGTGAATAATACGAAGGGCCATTGTTCTTCAGTCCAATTAAAAATGTTCACGAGTTCAAATCTTACACGAGCTTGTCTGCAGACAGCTTTGGATAATTTGCTGGTTTAAAGGAGGTGAATGCCGCTTCCTTGAACCTTCTTCTTATTGTTCATCCACTCGTGTTACACGCACTTCATTCAGCTCAGTTTTGATATTTACTGACGCGGGGGAACAATTTCGTAAGGAAGTTGAAACAATAAATCGGTCGTCACGACGGGTGATTGCTGAAGTTTTGCCGGTTTCGGATCCCCTTTTGTAAGAACATGTCTCTACAAACCTTCGGTAAACTCTAGAAACCGTAAACTGGTTTAAATGTATTTAAATGTAAAATGTAATGTATTTGGAGCAATCGTTCGTTCATCCGAGTACTTTAAAGTTCCGATACTTTGATATAATTATGTGAATAACTGCGTATGCCTTGTTACAAAAACAATCAGTTGTTTTTGAAAAGTTATTCAGCCGTTTTAGAAAACTTATCTCCTAAGCAAAGAATGATAAATTTATTTGTTATTGATAGAGTTACAGTAAGCCTCAGAGGTAGGCGTTAGAGATCAAAGTTTGTATTTTTTGTATAATCGTGGAAGTCCCAGTCCGTTTATTTTTATTTGTATATGGGCAACTAATTTATTGCCGCGTACAAAAGTTACCAAGAAGGACATGGCTAGAGTAAATTACTCAACAACTGTTTATGTAATGTTTTTTTTTAGTTATAATTTAATTTATATTTCCTTTTCGGGAACATCTCTTTCGTCGATAGAATATTCTATCAGGCATACTACTCATTAAAGTGTAATTAATCTAGCTATGTGACTTTAAAATGACGTAACAAACCTCCGTCTACTAAAGTGATCCTAAGGGAGTTTACACGATGCTACACGGTATTTGTGCACAGTACAGTGTGCAGCGAGCCTGCGCCACACGCATGCGCGCGGTGCAGGGCTCGGTCGGAGGCGGCAGTGAGGCGCGCGTTGTAGCGCGGGTGCCCGAGCGACCGAGCGAGTACACGAGCCCGCGCGGCGCCGCGCCGAGAGCGATGCGAGGGCAGCAGCGAGCCTGCCAGCTCCCTCTGACCCTCTTGACCGCCGTGACGTGTCGAAGCCCGAGCGCTCATCGCGCTGCCCGATCAGAGAGGGACTGCAGACGTGCAGACCTATCTCCGTCGCAAAGAAATCGTCGCATGTTTCAAATCAGATTACGTCCTAATTAGTCTTAAATTTTACCGTGTCGACAAAAGTAAGTTCAGGTCGTGAGTTTTGTGCTGATCAGAGAATAGTGAATTAGGAGCTATAATCTCCGAGTACGATGACGTGAGTTTAAGATTTTCATTCAGCGACTAGTAGATATCGCTTACATAACACTTTTATCAAGAAGGACTATTTGTTTTTTTTTTAACGATACTAAATTACATACTCTACTCAACTCAACAACGCACCGCAAGGCCGCAACGTTTTGTGTATCGATGCACGTGTAGTGCGGACCGCGAAGGTGAGCGCTGGACGAAAGAGCTCACGTAAACATCAGGTATCGATCGACGTTCGTCTTCGCTGCTTCGTTACACCATGAAAATATATTTTCTTTCCGGTTGCGGTTTGGCTCGATGCTCTCCGCAAAACCAAAGGTACTAACTCAATCGATGCGACCTCAACTCAAGCTATTGCTCCTATCCAGAAACAGTTGTATCCCCACTGTGTCTTTGTTCCGATGTAAGGTTAGATAATAAACAACTAGAAAATATTTAATTTTTCAGAATGATAGGTAAACACAGTAATTATATGTATCTACTTATTTAAAAAGTGCTACTGTACTGTAAGTGTTATTCATTAATAAATTAACTCTTTAAAATGATATATTTTAGATTACGATAATTTCGAAGATAGATGTATTTCACTAAAACGCAGAATAATTACGTTGTACTTTGAGAATACTTGTCAACGGAAGAAAACCTGACGAGACATAAACGAGCAATAACTAAAGAAGTGAGAGGGGCCAAGTAACTCGGTAAACTAATAAAAGAAGTGAAGTGACGACGGGACATTCGCATGAGAGCGATCACAAGCGGACGGAGGTTCCATTTCCGTCCTCTTGTTCGAATATATGTTGACAGGTTAGACGAGCAGTTGTAGGCATTCCTTACACGTTTTGTATTAGCTAACATTTCATTATGTTTCCAAGTAGGTTACTCGTTTTATTTTGTACATATATATAATACTTATCAAGCCCATCCTCTTCGCTTAGCGCGCTAAAATCACACCTGCACAAGCTTTCTTGTCTATAATATTAAATACGTAAACGTAAACATTGCCAGGATAGCGGCAATCTGCGTCTTTCACGACAACTTGGCAAAACGTTCTTCTGATTGCATCTTGTATGAATTGTGTAGATAAAATTATTAATAAGTGTATGTTTATTTGCAGTCCTTGCTTAAAAAGAGGTCAAAGAGCGCGCGCGTGACGCGGGGGCGGAAGACACGCGCGGCATGCCGGGCGGCCGGCGGGGGCTCGTGGCCCCGCAGAACACCTTCCTCGAGAATATCATCCGCCGCTCGTCCTCACAGCGTCAGTATTTTCTTGTAATAATACTTTACGAAATTCCACTGTTTCGTCTCGGCGGTGATATCACCGTCATTATGGCACAAATATCACATTATAAGCTTTGTGAATAATGTAAAAGAACCTATTTAGTTACTGTCATAAAACAATTGAAATTCCCTAGAGAACATGAGATTTCTGGAATAACATCGCATTTAATAGGGACTTCTGATTTCCTGTTTATGTGTTTTCAGTATTTTATGAATATGAATAATTTAAAGCAAAATCACATCGATAGATATAACCTATATTTACATAAGTTACAATAAATGTGCTACATTTATTATGTGTTATAAGAAATGGTCGTATAATTACTTTGTCCAACAGCAGACAGCAGCTTCCTGTTGGCCAACGCGCAGATCGTAGACTACCCCATCGTATACTGCAACGAAACTTTCTGCAAAATGAGCGGCTACAACCGCGCAGAGGTCATGCAGAAGTCTTGCCGGTAGGTTTCTGTTACAACATCACTTTCATTGCTGTACTCCAGAGAATACCATTGATGCTGCTGCTCACATTCCTATGAGCATATAATAATATGTATGTGTTCAGTCTTATTAGTTACGACACCACCAACGCAATGGTGGTACTCATCGACCTCAGTTTAAATACACAGTCCAACTCAGTTCGTAAACTTATGACAACACAAGAGACTTGTTGTGGGCACTTAACTGGGGGTTATAAGTTTCTGTTTTGAAAGCTCGTTTTCAGCTTTATAACTCATAATATATGTCAGTGTAGTGAATATGAACGTGTGTCGTGTCGCCAGCTGCACGTGGATGTACGGCGAGCTGACGGAGAAGGAGGCGGTGGAGCGCGTGGACCGCGCGCTGGACCACCACCTCGCGGACCAGTTCGAAATACTACTATATAAGAAGAACCGTAAGTCGCTATATACTATCCTCTCCTCATAGCACAACCTTAGTCTTACACTCGACTGTGTAAATGTTCAAATATTAGTATTTGAACATTTCCACAGTGAGAGTGTTTAGTCAATATAATTAATACTCTTTTTGCCTTTTCTTTTTTAACGGATTGTTAGGTTTTTGACCAGGTACGAATTTTTAAAAAGAATTGAAATTAATTTACTGAAGTTTCTTTAGGCATAAAACTTTATCGTTTTACAAAATGAACGTCCGGTGCAAACGGGCGCCGGTCGGTCCTCGGAACCCCGGCCTTCATTTGTATGTTCCCCCTACCATTCCGTTTTATGATCGCTTTGCCACAGGGAGGCGGAACATACGAAACAAATTATTTGTTTTTTCATTTCACTCCTTATATCCCCACCTGTTTTCAAATTAAAATATCTTTCGTTAAAATTTAAACAAAGAGATATATAATACAGTATGTGAACGTTGTATGTTTAAAAATATTTCATCTCCTTCGGGCTTTCGTCATTTCTTCGTTTTCTTATAAACATTCACCAAAATATATGTACATTTAAAACAATATGCTACATATTAAGCTACATTATAGCCTATGTCGTCTTGAAATTATAAATATGAATGAATACCAATGGAATTGATATTTTCTGATTGAAACTGAAATAAACAAAGCAAACTTTAAACTTGACTTTTTATATGCCGTCATACAATATATATTAGCACACACCTAATCTAATAATTTAATCTTTTGATGAATATTAACGCAAAATGAGACGTATGTTAGTACTAGTAATTAAACAATTGAAGTTTCATTCGGATGCAATTTTAACTATCAATATTTATACAGTCGGCCCCAACTAAGAAAGAAAGCCCCTAAGTTATTATGTATGTACAACAACAAATATTAATTTCACAAAGGCCGGCCTTAAAGTTATAAATGAGAATGAAAGTAAGAACCCTCGTCCAGAGAGGCGTCGAATACAAAGTTGTTTTTTAAATCAATTTGGGTTATGTTACCTCTAAATTGAACATGTTATTAACTTAAATATCTAATTATATACTGAAAATATATGAATATATAAAATAATCGATTACTAAACCGTCGCAAATAAATCACTTTTTTCACCAAAATTAAAAGGAAAAATGGATACTGGGACCCTCTGTTCGAAGTGGAATTGCGGATTATTATAGTACATATTGTCTGTGTAACTCATGTATACTTCGCGGGGAGCAGGCACGCCGCTGTGGCTGCTGGTACACGTGGCGCCCATCCGCAACGAGCGCGAGTTGGTGGTCCTGTTTCTGCTCACTTTCCGCGACATCACTGCTCTTAAGCAGCCTATCGACGCCGATGACCCTAAGGGAGGCAAGTTACACTCGAACAGCGCACTTTTACATTATTAAACAAAAATGTGGTATATTTTGTGCCAATGTTAATATAGTGACTATTTTTTTTATTATATCAATAAAAAGCAAATGCAGCAAGCAAGCCGTGGACCGTTCGTCCTTGCGACTCCCGATTTATTGTAAGAGAAGTGACTGAATCGTAGTTCTTAAATGCACACGAGAAATAACAGCTTTTTCTTACGAACACTTTGGTAACAAAGAGAACGAATAAGCTGCCGAGGTTACCATTTTCGACCAGATGGCGATTCCACGTCACCCTTCTGCCTTACATTAATAATAAATAATACACTGTTTAATCCCGTAAGTATGACGACGTAAAACTCACGGAACGGTATAAGGTCCTCACGTCGGCTCAGTACCGATTGACCGAAAGCGTCGCTCGTTCGAAGTGTAACATTCTATAGGCTAATCCAACCTCTACATTAGAGCCAGGTATGTAATAAGAAGGCGGTTTAAATGTGAGACAGGTCTGTCGAAGTTCGCAAAGTTGGCGCGCAGCGTGACGCGCTCGCGCTCGGTGCTGGTGTCGGCGCTGCCCGCGCTCAAGGAGCCGGCGCGCCAGAGCCAGCTCGCCCATGTCAGTACCAACGCACACCATGTAAACACGCACGCTGTTCTCTTCTCTACACCTAGCGCTAGTGCCCACGTCGCTCTGACGTGACCGGACCGACGTCTCCGCGCCTAAGGCGGATAAATGAGTCAATATTATTGGCATTCGCATCGTGAGTCCAGTCATTATCAGGGCGGTTCTGGAAATAGTAGTTAATATGAAGGATATACGTACATACATATGTATTTAAAGCATGATATTATACTTTAACTAAGAACACGTGAAGGGATCTTATATTTGTGAAACCATAAATGTTCAGGCTATTTCAGAGGATGCAAAAGATATGGGTTTGATGTATCACTTAGCTGACTACAACGATCTTTATTACGCGTCTGGTTTCCGGGATCACTTCATAAAACGAACTTACAGAGGTAGTTTTATTTTTGAATTAATTTGGATTTCTAGTTCACTTAAATACATTTGATGACAAAGTAAAATTCAACGTCAACATCGCACTATCAATTGACATACTTGACTTCAACCCATTTTGCACTTTATGGTTGCCCCACCACTTTCAATAACAATGCGGTTTTTCTGTAGATTGAGAGAGCACTTACCAAGCTAATAATTGTTATTACTCATAATCATAATGTTAGCAATAAATAGCACATAGCATTACGCAAAGAAATGAGGTATATCCAAATAAACGTAAGTATTTTATAATTAAGATTTGCGATCAATTTGATCCAAGCTGAGGTTTTCATTCAGGTATGCCTGTCTAATCGCAGGTGATGTCGCTGTCGGGCGACGTGCTACCGCAGTATCGGCAGGAGGCTCCTAAGACTCCACCACACATCCTGCTGCACTACTGCGCCTTTAAGGCGATCTGGGACTGGATCATACTTTGCCTCACGTTTTACACCGCCATCATGGTCCCGTACAACGTTGCCTTTAAAAACAAGACTAGCGAGGATGTTTCTCTTCTCGTCATCGATTCTATTGTTGACGTTGTGTTTTTCATAGACATTGTACTTAATTTTCACACAACGTTTGTGGGACCCGGCGGTGAGGTCGTCAGCGACCCTAAAGTCATCCGCAAGAATTACTTCAAATCGTGGTTCCTTATTGACCTGCTCTCCTGCCTGCCTTATGATGTCTTTAACGCGTTCGACCACGACGAAGATGTAAGTATACTTGTCGAATATTATCAGGAATTTGCTGAGTGGTTTTCACAACGAGTTAGCTTTATATCTTTTCAATGTTAGCTAATTAAGGAAGTCATATAGAAAACAATTGAAATGATTCCTGTCTGTTTCCCTTTAGTATTAGAGTCATTCGATATTTTGCTGAACTAGATTTATTTTTTGCCATTTGCGGTTTCACTACTTCTCTAACGAGCACATTATTGTTCGGTGACATATTAAATGTAGCAAGTCGTATCGTCGTGTAGGGTATAGGCAGTCTGTTCAGCGCGCTGAAGGTAGTACGGCTGCTACGGCTGGGGCGTGTGGTGCGGAAGCTGGACCGCTACCTCGAGTACGGCGCGGCGATGCTCATCCTACTGCTGTGCTTCTACATGCTGGTTGCACACTGGCTCGCCTGCGTCTGGTACAGCATCGGCCGCTCCGATGCTGACTCCGGCCTCCAGTACTCCTGGCTGTGGAAACTAGCTAACGTCACCCAGAGCCCCTACTCGTACGTCTGGTCGAATGAGTCCGACGGACCCGAGCTAGTTAACGGGCCGTCGCGCAAGACCATGTACGTCACCGCCCTCTACTTCACTATGACCTGTATGACCTCCGTGGGCTTCGGCAACGTCGCCGCCGAGACCGATAACGAGAAGATCTTCACCATCTGCATGATGATCGTAGCAGGTGCCGGAATTCTTCTCTTATTAGCCGGAGCACAGCGCGACCTCCGCGCAGCGACGCGCACTGCGGCTGCGACGGGGGCCGCGCTCTTTCACCCGATACTCCAATCCGACGCCCTAATCCAGCCTCCTCTATTCTTGTCTTTAACTATTTATTTTGTATGATTTTACTTGTTACATTATGTTACTTGCTATAAGTAGTTATTCTTTTCGTAATTTGCTACTTGTGTTTCGCTAAGTAACTTATCTGCGACGTTTCTTAATCCTTTGAACGACACTTTCTTAAGCTATAATTATGTTTATAAATCATAAAAAAATATTTTGGTTTTCATAACTTTATTTTATTTTAATTTAGTTATGTATCTGAACGACCCTATCGCTATCCTCCCAACTCCTTTGTGCAGGCCCACGAAGCGTCGCTGTGGGAGGTGTCGTTGCCCTGCGCTAGGTCACTCAAAGCCTCATCAGATGTAATAGCTTTAAACACTTGACGGGCCACTGATATTAACAGTTATTTTGAAAACTAAGAGCAGTCGACAAAAACCTGTAGCAGTAAAATTCGAATTAACGCAGTTGCGTGTGCGACGTGGGTACTTGACTTTCGCAGGTCACTATCTACTTTAAAAACAATACGTGAGACAGAAGCCTTGTTGTGCTCGTATGTCGCCATACGTAGCAGATAAATAAATGAATCCTTATTCTATTTGGATATCGCAATAAAATCGTTAGAGTACTAAAGCTAGGACTTTCTATGAATTCATACATAAATATTAATTTTGTCTTTTTTTATCCATTTAGTAAATCTACTATCGATAGCAAACTAAGTTTACTACTCGTAGTACGTAATTCGTAGATCATATGATTTAGTGTGTCCTTTTACTGCTTGAAAGAATTTAATTGCCACAAGAAAACTTTAGCTACTGGCTACCAGTCCACCACTTGTTGGCTGCCGCGCTAGTCGAAAGCACCGATAAAGACGGCTAGCGAGATTTATAACACATTTTGAAACTTAATATTTAGTGGTAGTTTTACATTTAATACAATTTTGTAAACTTCAAAAGCGCTTATTTAAGTATATTCCAATGAGGTATATTTTGACTTTATTTAATAATTTGCAAAACTTTTTGATTACGTAATAATTATTTTTATGGAAAATCGTTAGATAATACGATTTCGTATGGTTATATTAAGTGCAATGTTCTTTAGTTAGTGAATATGAAATATATCTAAAGTTATTAAAAAATAAAGAAGTCTTATAACCGATACGAACCGGTAGATCGACGTCACTACAATTTACACAGAAGTCGCAACCGGACCTACTCGTGAGATGTAGTTGAGATAACAAACACCGCTTAGTAGAGTAGAGTACACTCGTTTCGTTCCACATAACATATTAACCTTTTAGCGTTGGAATGTTGACAGCCCTGCTTTATGCGACGATATTCGGACACGTGACCACCATCATACAGCAGATGACGTCCGCGACGGCTAAGTATCATGACATGCTCAACAACGTTCGGGAGTTCATGAAACTACACGAGGTTCCTAAAGCGCTCAGCGAGCGCGTCATGGACTACGTGGTATCCACGTGGGCGATGACCAAGGGCCTCGACACGGATAAGGTGAAATTGTATTTTAAAGCTTGAAGGACATATGTGTGAAGGTCGTCGTGTAATAGTAGATCCAATATCAATAATTTACTTCGAACAGGTGCTGAATTACTGCCCAAAAGATATGAAAGCCGATATTTGCGTGCATCTAAATCGCAAAGTGTTTAACGAGCACCCGGCCTTCCGCCTCGCGTCGGACGGCTGTCTGCGCGCGCTGGCAATGCACTTCCACATGTCGCATTCCGCGCCCGGCGACCTGCTGTACCACACCGGCGAGTCCATCGATTCGCTTTGCTTCATCGTCACCGGCAGTCTCGAAGTCATTCAGGACGACGAGGTGGTAGCGATACTCGGTTAGTTATGTTACATACATTTATTGCATAGTATGTGTCGCCGTCAATTGTTTTATTAATTCAAGTAATATAATGTCGAGGCAGGCAAAGGTGACGTATTTGGAGACTCGTTCTGGAAAGACAGTGCAGTGGGCCAGTCCGCGGCCAACGTACGCGCGCTCACCTACTGCGACCTACACACTATTAAGCGCGACCGCCTACTCGAGGTTCTCGATTTCTATCAGGCGTTCGCAAACAGTTTTGCTAGAAATCTCACGCTGACTTACAATTTGCGGCATCGTTTAATATTTCGAAAGGTTAGCAATTTATATACATTTTATCCTACAATCCTTTCATTTATTAAAACAAATGCCAATATTCGTTTTAACTCACAGATTTTCATTCGCTCATTAAAAGCTAACAAGCGAACTCTATACTAACGGAGAGCAGGTGGCGGACGTCCGACGTGAACGTGAGCTGATGGAGCGGCGGAAACGAGAGCCACAGCTGGAGCAGGCGCAGGACCATCTCGTGCGCAAGATCTTCTCGCGTTTTCGTCGCGAGCGCAGCGTGGCCGCCACCCCCGCCCCCGCGCCTGCGCGCGCGCCCTCTCTCGTCGCGCCGCCGCCGGACGCCGAGCGCGGCGACGGTACCTCAGCCGACACATTCATCAGCTCGCCCGCCCGCCACTCGTTCTCGTTCGGTACAAGGAGTACTTGTTTAGGTACGAGCACTACGAGTGCGTCAAACGGCGCCGCAGAGGAGAGCAAGACGGCCCCGAGCGGCGGCACGGCGGCGGCTCGCGGCAAGTGGGGCCGACTGCTGGCGGGCGGTTCTCTGGACGCGCCCGACGCGCCGCGCGCCGCATTTACGCGCTCGCTCAGCGCCCGCGACCGCTCCGCGCCGCCCGACGCCGCCGGTGTGGCCGCCCTCTCGCTCAAGGTTATTTTTACTTTATTTATTTATATTATTCGAATTATTATTGGATTTGACTACTTGTTGCACTTATGCGCGTAAATTTTGTTTATATTTTATGTTTTCAGAAATCTGTTGCTTTCTCGGACTCGTGAGTATCAAAATAATATGAATAATAAAAAACGTTTCCTTTTTAAACAGACGACATTTGGACGAGGACGAGCTGGGAGTGTGTTAGGAGCGGCGGCACGCCGAGAACCCATAGACGAAGAAACCGATGACCGAAAAGTTACCCCAGCACCGGCTCCAGCATCAACTCCAGCAGCTGCGCCCACCACGCCTGCGCCGTCACCCGCTCCCGCTGCCGCACCCGTTCCCGCTCCCGTTGCCGCTCCCGTTCCCGCGCCTGCGCTGCCAGCTCCTACCGTGACCTCGTCGCACGACGCTGCATTGGCGGAATTACGGCGTGACGTACGAAACGAAGTCCAACGACTTCAACAAAAGGTATTATGATCGATTTTTACAATAATTGGAATAAGTACGCTTACCGTGGGGACCTTCCCAACCGGGGACCTAGGAGCTGTCAAAATAGCATTTGGCGTGGTATTTTATGGCCATTTTCAAGATTCCTTTTAACAATTATAGTAAAAGTACAGTAAAAAAGTATTCAATTAAGCTGTATCTATGTAACTACTTTGTTTCTATCTTGAAGTCCCACGAAATTTATTAAACGCTACCGCTGAAGTAAAATATTCGATTTATTTTCCAGCGCTCAATATTCTAGGAATTAAAAACCACAGAACCCTTTTTATAGTATTAATAGTGAATTAATGAGTACCCCGTTTGTTCGGCCAACCCTTCCGTCCGTTAGTGTAATGAGTTGCCTAAAACTGCAATAGATCTCAGTATTCGAGCTATTTCATACGATATTATGAAATTGCTCGATTATTATTATTATAACCAAAATGTAAACGAAGCTTTATCCATCCATATTCTATCGTGTAATTTCTATAATAAGGATTGTTCCTCGTTATAGAAATCAATACTTACACATAACGAAGATGACGATGTAGAACATGCTACAACAACGGGCGGAGGTCTCATGTGAAGCATGATTCTTATTAGTATAGTATTGCGACAGCAGTGTAATAGGATTAACACAAAATCCTGCGCGTCGTACAAGAAACACATCTAATGCTATTTATGTTTTTAATTCTCGCCTTCAAAGAAAGACATAATATACTTTTAAGTTTAACCCAGCTAACGTTAGCCAATATTTAAACTATAACTATAATAAAGTAAATTGTCTCGAATGTTGACATTGTAATTTTAAAGAGACTAAAGATGTAAGTTAAAGTACGTAAGTATTTTTGGAAAAATGGAAGATATTTCCATAAAATTCTTGAGGTTTTCTTTAAGCGCTACACGATATGTTAGTAAGTGTCGAGTTTAAAAGTTCTCGCAATCCCCGCGATGCTTCTTTTGGAGACATTTTGAACCAATTATAGCTTCATATTAAAATTAAAAGTTAGGAGCACTTTTAAGAGGCTACTTGAATCCCAATGCTAAACTAAATTTCCCATCCGCCACAAAGAAGCAAAAAGTGAAAACATTTGTTGAGCATTTTAACATTTTAAATTTAATTCAAATGTAACATGACAATTCAGTAATGTTTTTATGAGCCTACTTGAATAAAGAATGTTTTGATTTAGAACTACAATTTATATTCGTTCTGTTTTCTACACCTACTTCAAGACGCCTTAAATTTTCACTAATTTAATATTTCCTTAAGGTGCTTAAGGTTGTGCCAATTTCGTGACGTGTCGATATACATGTACCTCTGTGTGTGTTTATATATGTGGTTTTTTTTAATTTTTAATATGTTGTAATAAAAGTCATTTTTGTCTTTCATTCATACTTTAATAATAATTTAAATAGTTGGGTCGAGTCGAAGATCTTTTGACGATGCTCGCGGCGCGCCTTGGGGCCGACCCTAGCGACACGACCGCCGACCCCGCCGAGCGCGCCGAGCGCGCCGAGCGGAACGAGCGTCTGGAGCGTTCGGAGCGCGCAGACCGCAACGATCGTGGCGAACGAACCGAGCGCACCGAAAGGCTCGACAGAACTGACTCCGCCGCGCTCGCCAGGAAACGACGCACTAAGGTTCCAACTTCTGGCATTGTAATTATGCTCAGATCCAAGATCAACACTGCTGCTAACCTCGATCCTTTTCCAGGCACGGAGCAAAGGCGCCGCCCCTCAGGTTCCGACGCCGACGACGCCGGGCGAGTCCCCGGGCAGCCCGGCGGGCGCGGCGGCGCGAAGGCGCGACTTCGTGTAGCGCGCGGCGGCGGGAGGCGCGCCGCAGTAGCGTGCCGCCCGCCCGCGCCACCTCCCCCGCGCCCTCTTCCGTACCCGCCGACCCCTCGCGCGACGAGTGCTACGTTCTGATCGTCGATCGAAGGTCACTCCAGGAGCGCGCGACTACCGACTCCTTCACGGAGTCGTCGAGGTTCATGCGCTCCTTGGCGCGTTATTCGAATCGAGGAAGTCGATGGGCGTCGTTTATGGAAATAATGTTCGAGTTGTGTCACGTATCGCCGACTGGCCAGGTTGTCGATTGGTTGACGTTGTTCGTAGCGTTTCGGACTCTGTTGGAGATGATCGCCTTTCGTCTAATGAGTGACTCTTTTATTTAGACTGGTTTAGTTCATCATTACTTGTAAAGAGAAACGACGTTTCGGAGGAGTCGAACGCCGAGCGGTGGAGGTCGTGTTGAGTGTTGTTTTACTATCTACTGCAAAATTTGTAACTATTCAATATACGAGTACAGTGACTGTTTCGTCAGACTGATAAGAATTTTTTTCCGAATAAATGAAGCCTTGTTAGTTTTTTTAAATGCTTTATTCTACAATTTATTACAAAATAAGAATGTTTGAATACTGCCGTTTACTCTGAAGCAGCCACGTCCACCGCCGGGCGCCGCTCGCGCACGGTACGACGTACGACGTACGACGTATGTATGATGTATATAAGAGAGCGAGGTAACGCTGCAAGTACGCTTTAAGCGGCGAGCGGGCGCGGTCTGCGTCCGCTGCCTGCGCTGTTATATAGCAATATGTTAACCGATATTATATAGTTTGTACTTAGGAGTTTGTAAAAATATATAAATAAATGATATACACTTAATATAATAATTATAAAGCGATACTCTTTCACGATTTATTTCACTATGACTTTAACATGATCACACAAACGACCAAATATTTTCTTACGATTACGCGTTGTATACATAAACTATTGCAGATTTTGAATCTATCATATTTTTATGGGTACGCTTCGAAACACGAGTTAATTAGTAGATTATATAAAATATCGATTGAACTTGAAATGTATCGAGCAATCGAGTAGACTACCACACATTTGTATTTCCGATGTCTATCGATCGAAGTCGCCTTGTTATTGTATAAGAAGTTTATTTCAATAGATTTGTATTTATTGTAAATTAGAGACTCATTCGTAATACATATCTAAGTAAAATGGCGCAATACTGTCAACCGTAACGCATCGTTTACGAGGAATATGGTGTTAACTAGCGACGGGTTTGTCGCGACGCCAGTTGCGACGTTGCGCTGTCGTCTCGACCAGTGATTCCTCGTAAGCTTTATGAAACCGTGCGGTGTTATTCAGGACAATCAGCGACACCACCGTCCCAGCGCCTGTTGTTTATTATGATTGTTTATGCGTTGTTAATGTTTTTAAATTTTATTATTAAATTAATTATTATATCGGCGCGTTGACGCCGCGAGGTCGCGAGCCCACCGATGCGTGTGTCGTGTGCTGTGACCTGTGTCGGGGGCCCGGGGACGATTTCGGGGGCCCGGGGCCCAGCGGCCGTGGGCGGCGACCTACGTGGCGCTCGTTCCAAGCGCACCAACGATCGTAACTAACGTATATATAGGCTATAGGCGGACCGCAGAGTCCCACGCTAAGCCGCTGCTCCTATTGTCTTTTTAATGAGAAATATATCGACATGAAAATAAATATCCACTTTGTTTTATTTAACCATCTGATACAATAGTCAATACGACCGTAACGCAGGCGTTCTCGTCAGGATCGTCTACTCGGTACTTGCCTTTGCTCGCCGTCGGGGGCGACTCAACCTTTGTGCCAGCTCGTTGTCTTATATTTTTTGTTATTTTCTTGTGTGCTTTTGTTGACTATTGGTGAAATCAATTTTGATTAAATGATAATAATTATCCAGAATGGATTAACAAGTCTGACTCATAAAAAGTTTTTTTTTAGATCTATTTACTCGCGAATTCGCACAAATCGTTATCAACGAGCATTAGTATGAGCAACGATGGAGCCACTGCTTTTTATAATTTACACAATCACGACCTATCCACGAAATTAATCTGCATGGTCACTTTTATCTTTATGCGGACTGCCCGCACGCACATGCTGTAGTGTATTTAGTTTAAAAAGCATATATTAAATCGTTAATTGTTGTCCGTGGTATGATTTCGAGGTATGACGTACTTCACGTGGGCCACGGCAACGTGTGAGTCGTGGGTGCGAAGGGACTCAAAGTCAGCTAGTGTAGCGAACGATTACACTTCTCCCTTGTCGCTTATACCATCATCAAAAAAGCGCTCTCAAGAAAAAAAGTGTCGTCGAGAGTAAGAGCCCGGATTTTGAGGTAAAACCCCTCCTTGTTGGTTTTAATTTTAAAATTCTATAGCAGACACGGTGACCCGCACAAGTTTTGGCTGCACTATCAACCCTGTAATGAGCAAAAACCAACTACATATTCCACTTTTATTTCAAAACCAGATAATAGAACAGAATTATTTAGAAAATTTATCTTATATCTTAACTTAAACTTGTAATTAAGAAAGTTTTAACCCGAATGGGATCTTTGCGTAAGCTAATCTTCTAAAATTGCCTTCTGTTTTATTATCACTTGTACTCTGTCTCTCTCATTCGCTACACTAATCGCAGGGTATTTCATTATATATTCGGCCTATACCTTAGGTATACTATGACATAGCCTTCTGGCGAACCTACTGTCAAATCTAATATCACAATCGGGAGAAAAGAAACATTCAATTTCAAAGAGTACAATTGTAAAATAAATTAGCCAGTGTTGAAGGAAACGGGGTCGATCAACTTATTTGAAAAGATATATATATTAATAATCTCATGAAATAACTTGTAAAGTAGATTTTTAATTTTAAAAGGGTACTTTTTGTAGTGAAAAATGGATTATGAAAATTAATAAAAATTAAAATATATATATAAATATCGTTAAAAGTTTTGATAATGAGTCATATAAGCGCATTATTAATTTATTGTATTAAAAATTAAAAGTCGTAATTTTTAGTCTGTATATCACGTGACCTAAAACACGAGCCGCCGGTGTGGCGTACTGGCGTCAGATAGACAAAAGCTGTCATTTCGATATCATCTGGCACTTTAAAAAACTTTTCTAGAGTTTTAACGCCAGTATAAGTATATGTATACTACACAGATACACACCAATGACAGCGATTGTAATTCATTTTTTTACCAAAAAACACCAAATATTTACACCTGTTAACGTTGAATGAGTACCGGTCATACATACAAGACTGTTCTTTTTACCAATTTGTCTTTATGAAAATGTCAGACGTTTTTGCGGGAATAAAAAAGGTTTAAAATTTAATTTTATGGCAAGGAAGCATGTTTATTTTGCCGAAATAATTTTTTTTGATGCTTTTTATGAGGAAAATCAACTTTTTGAAACATAGTAGATTATCCTATTGGTAGTTGAGTATTGGTGAATCCTGTTTGACTAATTAATATTTTTGCTTAATGTGTTGGACAATATTAGTATGAATGTCGATCAAAACAAATGCAATACTTACAATTGTTGTTTTCCTGTAAGTGGATGTCTAATTATTTGAGAAAATTAATTCTTGAACCTTATTTTACATCATTCCGACACGGTTACGCACTAACTCTAACCTCTAAGTATACACCAGTCGTTTAGACGAAGCGCTTACCACGTCTCTGCGTGTTAACTTCTTCAACTGTAAGGGGTACCTCTATACAGCTCTTCCGTATAGTCGACCAGGCACCGGTATTTGCCCGTTTACTGGGCATCGATTGAGTCTCAATATTAAGAATTCGCGCTACAATCTATTTCTTATTCCCTTAGCTATAATAAACAGTTTGAATAGGTCACTGCTTTATTTTAAATTATTATTGTTTTTCGATTAGTTTCGTTGCATTTTTTTAATGATTTCTATTGTAATTGCTGAGACTGAAAATAATAATTTATTTGATCTCAACCAGTCCTAAGAATACTTCGATTTAAATCAAAATTAATTATAAAAAACTGGAAACTGGTTTTATAAAATTTTTCAATCTCAATTGGTTCCTAATGCCTTGTCAACAACTGGGGTCAAACAAAAAAATAATAAAAAGTTAATATATTTTCTTCAATTATGACTATTAATTATATAACATACAATATAAACAATGGTATGAATATGGTATGAAACATCAAAAATATACAAAAATACTTTAAAGTGAAAATACCTCGGACTGGTTTGTGAATCCACACTATATTATTTTTTTCGGCCTTTAGATCAAATTATACACTGATCAGCTTTTAAGTAAAAAAAAATACCACCTAAGGATGCTCTGGGAAGTTTATTGCATCAATACATAAATGTATGCAAGATTTATGTAATAATGGAATATATTATTGTTCGAGAACATTCATTGTACATACTTAATTATATTCCATTGATAATTTATAGAGCCGTTCATAGTGCCAAGTGAAACATAATACTTCTTCTTGGCATTGGCACCGACTTCAGAATTGATATATTCAGAACTGAAATAACCTTTCATAGGCACTTTAAACAAGTAGCCACACTTAAATAAGCATATTTTTTGTAAATAAGTCGGTCCACTAATGTTAGAATCAAGTTAAGTTTTTATCAAATTTAGGATTAGAAAATAAAACACATGTTTAAATCCTAACTTTAATATATACAAAAGAAAATATAATATACGCGGGGAGCACCGCGGGCGGAGGCGAGTCGAGCGAGCCGCCCGCCGCGCCGTCTGGCGTGAGTTAAACATTTCAATCAGTTAGCGTTACTTGTATACTTTCTCACCGAAAATAAAATTATTCATATGGTCGGGAGCGAAAACGGACAGTTTCGGTTCAGATGAACGTTACATATAGTTCGAAGCATGCGCGGAGATATTTCGTTTTCTATTTACAAAAAAATATTTAAAATTACCCGCTAATCTATAATCGGCTAAAGTAATTCCACGACGCGTTACGCTCCCCTCTTATATGTACAGACGCGACGAGCGAGCGTCGCGTTCGGGTTCGCGTTCGGGTTCGCGGGCGTGATCACTCGACTATAATCATACTTCATTTCACCTTACATTATAAATATCACTTCGCGAACGCATTCAAAACTAAAGTCGTTAAAACTGCGTAAATGAACACACGGATAGTAAATGCTGGCTCCGGTACAGTCGGCTAGTGCGTCGGAACTTCGAAGTTCGCGGGACACTCACTCGCAGACTTCCTTCCTCGAACGACGAGTTGCTAAGGGAAGTCGTCGAGCGAATGTTTAACTATAGAAACGTAATGTCGGCCGTCGAGCGTCCCACCGCGCTCGGCGAGCGGTGGCGGCGAGTGTCGGCGAGTGTCGGCGAGTGTCGGCGAGTGTCGGCGAGTGTCGGCGAGAGTCTGCAGGTGTCGGCGGGTCGGCGCTAGTGGCGTCGGTCGGCCACGGCGGAGTGCTGAGACAGGTGCGACAGCGCCGAGTGCGCCGACGAGCAGATGTCCTGCGGACGAGACGGAGCGGTGAGTGCGGCCGGCAAGGGATAGGGGCGGTGGTCTCGGTCTGGTCAAACACGGGACGAGGACACGCACCTGGTACGAGAACTGCGGAAACTGCTCCTCCTGAATGCGCGCGAGGCCCGAGTCGCCGTCGGGCGGCGTGAGCTCGACGGACTCGCCGGTGAACTCGGAGTCGAAGTAGCGCGTGTCGGTGTCGGAGTCCACCTGCGGCTTGAAGGGCGGCGGGATCTTCTTGGCCACCAGGTCGGCCCAGTTGATGGCGGCGAAGAAGGGGTGCGTCTGGATCTCGTGCGCGTCGTCGGGCCCGGCACCCAGGCGGCGCGCGGGCTCCTTGCACAGCAGCGCCGCCAGCAGCGCGCGGCACGGCGCCGACAGCGCGCGCGGGAAGCGCACCTCCTCCTCCAGGATGAGCGAGAACAGCACGTCGTGGTCGCGGTTGTAGAAGGGCAGGCGCCCGCACACCATCTCGTACAGCACCACGCCCGTGCCCCACCAGTCCACGGCCGGCCCGTAGTCCGTGTCCTCGAGCACCTCGGGCGCCAGGTACTCGGGCGTGCCGCAGAACGTCTTGGTGGTGCGCCCGTAGGTTATGTTCACCTTGCAGAGCCCGAAGTCCGCGATCTTGATGTGGCCGTCCTTGTCGAGCAGCAGGTTCTCGAGCTTAAGGTCGCGGTAGATGATGCCCTCGGAGTGCAGGTAGCCCAGCGCGGACACGATCTCCGCGCCGTAGAAGCGCGTGCGCTCCTCCGTGAAGGAGCGCACGCGGGACAGGTGGAAGAACAGCTCCCCGCCGTTGGCGTACTCCATCACGAAGCACACGCGGTCCGCCGTCTGGAACGAGTAGCGCAGAGCCTGCGCGACACCGCCCCGTTACTGTGGGGCCCTGGGGTGTCTCTGTGTGATCCGGTTCGAAGGACCAAAACATGGACCATTCTGTACTAGACAGCTTCCATTGATATAATTATGTGCCACTCAGTTGAACATTGTTAAACGTATTACATAACCCTGTTGCTAGTTGCAATTAATTAATGATTAAATGATTCGCTACTGATATTTGACTTAATATTTATACATTTTTAATAACACGAATTATGAATATTAAATTCCTTTATGAGGTGAGGTGAGAGTCACAATATGTAGAGAAAAAATTAGCGGATACCGTGAGGAAAGGATGCTTTGTCTTTTTGAGCACGTGGTTCTCGGTGATGGTGTGCGCAACCTCGTCCTTCTGTATGATCAGGTTCTTCTTGAGAATCTTCATGGCGTACAGCTTACCCGTGCCCTTCTCTCGACTGAGCACCACCTTGCCAAAAGTGCCCTTGCCGAGGACCTTTACGAACTCAAACTTTTCCAGGGTCTGCAAATTAGAGTAACGTTTTATTCGATTATTTACGCCACCTACACCTACACCTGGACCTACTCAAAATATTTTAATGTCAGCTGAAATAAAGTAATGCGAAAGTGTCGTCGCGAACATCACTATCGCCCCTATCGGCACTATCGTGGTCTTCACTTCGGTTGCCATTTTAAAAAGCACGAGACACCTAGCGTTAAACGTATCACAACAACGGGCGTCAGAGCGCGCCGGCGCCGCCGGTGACGTCACCGCGGCGTCGCCTTGTTTGTCGTAAGCTTCTCGGAACCTTTTTTGTTGTTTTTTCTCGCTGGAAAGATGCGTTACGCGCTTCCCCCACGTGAAAGTGGGGGGGTATGTGGGGCTCGCCGATGTCCAGGGCGCCGAGTGCGCCCCGGTCAAAGGAATACCCACTAAAAAACCAGCGGTACCCTCTCCGTCTTTTCGACGGGTGCCACGGGATTGCTTTCGCATGCTACCGTGACGCCTTGACGGAAGCTTCTCGGAACCTGATTCCATTCGTATTACACATGCAATTCAAGCCGTGTGTGACATTGGTAGAAGTGTGGGCGTACCGCTCTGCTCCTACCCTGACGACCGTGTGACTTCACAGTCGAAATTATAATTTATCTCATCCTTGGTGTTGAATAAAAACATCGTGAGGAAACTTTCACTAGTCGGATGAAATTCTACCGCATTTTTGCAACCCACCAATTTGCATTGCAAAATTATTTTCCATAGAAGAGGATTTCGCCCAGCAATGGGCGGGGCGGTCACGACAACGGGCTACGACTTTACTGTGTGGTGTGACGGTCAGCGTCTTATTATTTTACTCATTCGTACATATGATAATCGATCTTTGGTTTGGTTACTATTTATTTACAATATCCGTCGGGAACACGGCGCACGAGTCGCTGGCGGCCGTATACAAGAAACCATGCACTGATTTCTTATTGGTAATCTCCATTCGTGCCAGTGACGAACTCACAGAGCCGCGGTCCCGCGGAGGTCGACTTATTACACACAGTTATACGTGCGTGGTTCACAGCTCTCATCTTAACAAAAGCATGTAGTTAGCGACACTCAATGCGGAAACGACGTTTTTTCTACTCAAATTTTGTTTGTTTACTGAAAGCAGGTTTATAGTTAGCTCGTGTCACGTGTGACGTCATAAAACCTTCATAAATTTAAAAACATACCAACGACTTTTGCAGTTTTTGTTAAACAGCGCACTCATCAGCGAGATGACATCACATTCATATTCAGACCACGATAGTGACGTTTATTTCGCACACGAAATATTTATTTCTATTATACGTGTTCAATTATAATATTAACATACTATTATTCGTATACAAATACATAAAATATTTGATTTTGTATATCGACTATTAAACTTTTCGTACTGGTTTCATGTTTATTTATAACCGAAAGTCAGGATAACTTTAACTTGAAAAAATACGTTAAAATGCATATAATTAACGTTTTAAATACATAAATGATCGATGTTTGTTTTGTTAGCACGTTCGAACACAAATATGCTAATTAGGCAGTCGAATTGACTTGTGACCCGCTTTCCGCGCTGATCACTCTACGTAAACAAACAGATGAGCGCCTGGCGACTCGTTGCGAAATATAACTCGTAACAACGACCAGAATTAACTCGCCACGACACGCCCGACTCAGTCGTCAGGCAGTTGAAAGTATAATCTTAAGGAGAGATAGCATAAGTGACGGCTCTCACAATACGGCGCGGGTCGCGGAAGCTGGTCCCGAGCTGCGCGATGTCCTGGTCGTCCGTGTCGAGCGCGCCGGGCGCGGGCGCAGCGAGCGCCGCCGCGCCCGGCGCGCCCGCGCCGCCGCTCAGCTGCGACGACACGAACCGGATAGCGGCCACCCACTCCTCCCTGAAACGAACAGCGCACATACCTTTTGTAGTTTTTAATTGACGAACATACTAGGAACTCTTTTAAATTTTGTCATGACCGAATCGGATGCCACTCGACATTTCAGAGTTGTATTTTTTCACTTACGGCATACATACAGTGTTTTTGGCTAATGTATAAACATGAGCAACGTCTTAACCAGCCATTTTGAAGATGACAAAAACATAGAACACCGAGGAAGAATTAATTTGCCATGCGACGAAGAGGCCCAGTGAGTCTACCTTTGTGGAGTGTTCTTCTAAAACAGATATATAATATAAAAGAATAAATTATTTACAATCACTTTATTTTGAAAATTACTCAACAGTAAAAGTGTTTTATACCGGTCTCAAAATCTTCAAATCACTATATCGCGGCAGTGTCATAATTACTGGATCATTTGCAGACTCACGAATATTATTTATATATAGACTATGATTTTCTAATAAAATGTATGCTTTCACGATTCAATTAAGTTGGCAAACGTATTCTGCGGCGAATTGAAAATTCAAGAGAAAATAATTAGCAATTGTGAAGGTATTTTTTAGGTTTCAAATGATAGGCAATTGAAGATGTAATCGAAAATGTGGCGCGTCATTCATAAACAATACAATTTTGATTTAAAACACAGACAGATTTTTTTTACAAAATCCTAACAAGGATAGCGAGTGAAGGACGAGAAACATAAAACTGACGCGCCATAGCTGCTTTCGTTATTTGTTTTAGCTTAATCTGTAACTAGCTTGTGAGCGTCATAAAACGTAGCTAATAAAATCTCCCGCATGTAAAACAAGTTTCGACAGCCGCAACTAACTCGGCTTCTCACAATTTCTCTGATGATCCGCCTGTTTCTATAGCCTTGCCGCAATGCCAGCTCCACTGGCTTCTATCAAGACGCTTATACCATTATGTCCAAACAAAAAACATCATAACATACAATAAGACAAAATTTAACCTGGGCGTTGACGTCACTAAAGCAAACTGCTTACGTACTATGTCATAGTATATCAGCAAATTTATTTTGTACGTTTAGCCTCTACCTCTCTCGCCCTCCCTTTAAAAACTTATAGTACTACACATTGATGTACGCATTCGATGAGATAATTTGGCCGAATTTATAACGTCCTTTTTATGTCTGCTAAAAAACGATACCCAATATTTGCAACCGGATAATCTAGCTAGTTTAGACCATTAGTTCTTATTCAGGAATCCAAATTTTCTTTTCGCTTAAAGTTATTTAAATGGGATCTGAAGATGAATGATCAATAGTTGCGCCAAGTGTACGCCGAAATTCATGACGGACCGTGGAACGGATGATCCCGATAAAATTGATTAAATAATGAAACTAATTATGTTTCTAATTTATATAGCATCAAAATATACTTCATGGCTGGGCTTTGTGTATACGGGCTTGTATAGGCTTAGGTAGGTTTTGTGTTCCGGTTTGAGGAGTATTTCAGCCAGTGTAACTACAGGCATAAACGACATAACATCTTAATTTACAAATTTCCACCTGATGCAGATTCAGGTGACCAATTCGCTAGTCTGCCTATTCTTATTCTGCAGAATTAAGTCACTGACTTAAATTAAACCAAATGTTCTGCTGAAAACTCAAACTGAAACTAAATCAAATCAAATTTATTCGAGTAAACTTTACAATGAAGCGTTTATGAATCGTCGATATTAAAATACTACCACCGTTTTGGAAAGCCACCTCCAGCGAGAAGAAACGGCAAGAAACTCGCATAGTTGCTTTTTTCAAATAAACAGATTTACAATGCTGTTTTTTTACAATAATTAGTGTTCTGTGATGGAACCCGAGCCTAAATCCGGGCGTTATTTTCTAAAAAGTACTCTTTTAATGAATAATAAGATTTATTTATTAATTTAGTCTTAATAAAATTTTTAAATTTTGTAAATGGTAAATTGGTTACATTTCCCGGTATCTTATTATATATGCGTATACCATTGCCCAAAAACGTTCTCTGTACCGTATGCAAACGGAAAGTAGGGGGTTACAAGTTTATTCTTATTTCTCGTATTAATAGTATGTATATCCGCTGTTATGGAATACTTTTGTATATTCTTCTGTATAAACATTATATTATCATAAATATATTGTGAAGCAGCCACAGTTAATACACCTATTTCTTTAAATTTTTCGCGTAATGATGTCCTAGAGCTATTTATTGAACATTGAAGATGCTATGCATTTTATTTGACTACCTAGTCCAACACTTAGTTTAATTTCACCGCTGCAGCAGTATATTACACATTTGACACTTGTACATAGTGCATACATAGTGTACTGTAGTAGTACAGCCGAACAAATAAATTGGAAGCAAAGATAAAGAGAGAAGTATTTCTGATATTTATCCAATCAATCAATGAATTAACATTTGAAAACCTAAACCTGACACAATCCTTCAAGGCCTGTGGTCAATTATCTGTAATAAACAAGCAAAAATAAGAAAGTTAAAATTATTATTGTTATGGATTATGCAATGATTATTTATGAAAAGTAAGTAAATAAGTTGTTTACTTCAAAAGAAGGAAAGAGCGATATATTGTTTTCAATGGAACACAATGTAAGCTGCGGCTATCATCACTTGTAAGATGTCTTAAATATGTTCTCTTCACTAGAGTGCAATGTTGTCTCACTGAAGGGCTTGGAGGCTTAATTGGAGGACAACCTGGGCAGATTCCATCTACTTACTTATTATTTTACTAATATTTGCATAAACTGAATTGTTTTATTTACATAGATGGATTAAAATTCTCATAAAAAAACATAAATGCTTAGAATGTTGCCATAAAACTAGCACCATTTTCGTATTAAATCTCTGTTCTCATGCATTGACCAAAAAATTATACAAACATCTTGTTACTAGTAAAATCAATTCATTGAGTTTTTTTAGACAATTATCAATATTATGCATATTTAAAAATTTATATATTTTTACCACAAACAATTAATGAATTCAATATTTTAATTTAATTAAAACAATTTGAAAAATATTTATTTAAAAATGTTAAATTGTATGTGTAGGAAAGTGTTAATGTTCAATAACATTCTTTGATAAGTTGTAATAAAAATTATAAAAAAATCCGCCGAGTAAGATTGCCATATATGTCATATCATGTTGTGTTTATCATTTCAATCTTTGTGCACATTACAAATGTGTGTAAGAAGGTTTGATTACAAAAACAACAGCACTAAATGACATAAGATAGTATGTGCACACAATAACACATGTGTCACTGTTGTGATTTGAGATTCTACTATCACAGAATTAACTTTTATTTAAAGCAAAGTATAACATTAAAAGCGAGTGAGCTAGTTACTCAGTCTCGTTGATCTTTTATTTCACCTTTATCCTAGACTCAAATATTTGACCATAATATAAGAGTCATTGTTTCTTTTAATAAAAAAAATATTATTATAAACATGAAATTGCATACCAATATTATTGAACAACAAATTGCAATAAATGGAGTTTTATTAGAATACTAGTTGTGCCCATGACTTTGTGCGTGTTTGAATTTAACCAAAACATTATTGTTCAGTTAGCAGATATTATTATAACTTATAAATTATGTATTAGGCAGTTTTTTATATTAAGTCGTTGGTGGGAGGAACCCGACGTGCCGGCGACATGACGGCGGCGCGACTGCGTGCGGTACTGGACAGTATTTGGACATTACATCATGACTTTATTATTATTTTATATATTTATTATTAATTCTAAAATAAAAGTAACCTAAGTAACTCCTGATTAAGCTATCGGCTAGTTAAAGTCCAGTCAAAATTGGTTCCAGAAATTAGCCAGAACAAACAGACAGACAGAAATTGTAAAAAAAATATATTTGGGTATATGTACCATAGATATGCATTTAGTAAGGAGCAGTTATTTTGATATTACAAGCAGACACTCCAATTTTATTATATGTATAGAAGAGCTTAAATCAAGGTAACTATTAGTTGAATTATAATAGTATGCAATAGGCATACAAAAGTAAAATTTTGCCATCTTAAATAAACATTTCATTATAAATATCAAACAAACAATCCACAGGAGAACATGAGAACACTGCAACTTCTCAAAAGAGGTTGCTGAGTCAGGGTAATGAGTGTACATGTTCAATGTAAATAAACAAACCACTGGACTTTGGACTCTCAATGTGCTTCTGTCATAGGCCAAGCTTACAATCGGAAGATACATGTTATTTTATATAGCTCTGTACATCATTTCAATTTTAAATAATACTAATACTAAATAATCATTTTTGGATTAAGCTCTGCTCATCTTTACTGTTAGTGCAAAATGTTGTTTTTGTTCTTTTATACATACTTTACAATTGAGCTTAAAGTAGATTTTTTCCTTGTTTTATTGATACAACATAAATATTTTTCCTGTTCTATTAATAATAAATTTAAAATACTGTTTTATATTATAACTCAATCTTTACATTGAACCTTAAGTATCATTTGTATAAACACTAGGCAAGGTGTAAACAATATCAGCTATAGAACATAATAAACTAGCAACTCTTACTGACCGTTCTTCCTCTGTGGCAACGGCGAAGTTTCTTTCGATGACTGTGGTCCACTGGAGACCTCGAATAGTAAAGACATACGGGCGCGGTTTGTCTACTGCCATTATCTGGCAGTCACGGACGGTAAACTTATTAAGCGGATCGCGATAGTTGCGCTCCGGCTTTGCTTTGAAGCCAACCAGGTCGCCATTGTCAAAAAGGATGAAGTAACGGTCACGCCAGTTGCGAATGTGCTCGCCGCGCTTCAGCAGCCAGCCCTCCTTCACGATGGATCCGGGCGCCGCTTCCGCCATCGCCAGCCGCCCCTCCGCCAGCCCTTGCTCTGGCGAGCTGTTTGATAACAAATCGCCACCGACCACCACACTCCTACCACGTTTATCTTCAGGTACACCACGCGCGTTATTCACCTACACTGGATTGCACTACGAATACATATACTGAACATTTTTTGCTTTGCAGATGAGTTAAAACTCTGATTATAATGTTTTTAGTATTGAAAACGACACGAATTAGCAACGTAGCCTCGCGGTTGTGATCTGATAAAATATAGAAGTGGTACTTAATACAAAACAATGAGCGCTAGTTTATATGAACAATACCATAAGTAAGACAGAGAAATCCGAGTGTGTAAATGTTACAAATACGTCAACTCATTTAGCTGCATAATAACCTATTTTGACAAATTAGTCCCATGTGTCTCCCGCTAGGCGAATAAATGGCGTTGTTTCTTTTTTTTTATTACGTTCCTTTTTACCTTACTTTTCTGTTATTAAAAATATTATTTTGTATTTGTAAAAAAATAATTAAAATAAACCTATGTAATACATTTAAAAAATTACTTATTTTTTTAGATAGTTATAATTTTTTTGTAATATTTTCATTTTACGTGACACGACTGAAATGATAATAATTTATCGCAAATGACTTAAATAGGTACCTAGTATGCTAAATTGAATCTGAACATATTTTTTTAGTGTCTACTGTTACATAATTAAGTAGGTACTTACACCATTTATTAAGCTCATCGTAATTCATTTAATGATTACCTTCGTATTCATTCATCTCAAGATTATTTAAATATGTATGATTATATAATTTACATTTAGGTCAGCGTGGTCAAAATAAGGGACGGAATTTCTTTCTGCGACTTCTTAAACCACATTAAGTGACATTTATTAAAATAAGTATATAATGTCGATATATTTGACATAAAATATGAAACAAAATCTATACATATACTATGTAGCCTATTTAGAAAATACAATATCAATGTATACGTTTAGCATTTTATTTAAAAATACCTCTAGTATCTACGTATATAGTCGTTAATGTTGTCTGTTATAAATTAGTTACATAGTTCTTATGATTTAACTTGCCCATTGGAAATATTTATGAATCATAGTATAAATTAAAATATAATTTAGTTTTTTGAAGGAGGCTCTTGAAGCAAAACCGACAAGACTGATTACAATACCATAAATACTTTTATAGAGAGAGGAAGATCATTGATTTAGTATCAAAAAACTGGAAAATTACTCAAAATTCATCCCTGTGCACATCTATCCTTAGCACTTACAACACAATGTTAAGATTTTTAATTTCATGATGCTTTGAATGATTATTTAAGTACATTTCGTTTTTAAGAGGTGAAAAATATATAGTTATACAGCATATCTTTCGTCAACGCTTGAATTAAATAATCGCCGATATTATCACCTGTTTCACCTGGCCATATTACGAAGATAGGATATTTTTGCTACCGTGGTCCGATGCGACCGTTTTATAAACGTGAATAGCTCTAATTACTAGTTGTTACTCATTCCGTGTCATATCTTAAAACTAAGATACATTCATGTTTATTGAAGATTTGGAAAACGGATTTGCGTTCCAACGTCTTTCTGGGACTCTATAAACAGTGACTCGCTATATGGACGTTACGAAATATACGTGTAGTAAGCATTCATAATCATAATATTACTGAATATTGAATATCGGAGATTTTTGTTAAATAGACTTATAGCGTTCCAGGGAGCCAGGATAGAACAAAAGCTTTTTAGGATGTAAACACCATTTTAAGGAAAAGGTACCAATAAATACCTTCTTTTTACTCGTAGTAAAAGTGATTTATTAATAGTTTATTATTTATTCTACATTTATCCGAAATAAAATACATACCGATTTTTACATTTTAATAAATATTTTTTTTTACAGCGTTCGTGCGTACTGATTTGCAAAACCATCACCACGGTACGGTACTATATTTCTCGTTTATTTGGCGTATGGCCGAGATTGTTGACTTGGACATTACTATCCTAAAATTTTATAACACACTCTTCGTTGCAGTACCTAGACTGGTAACAGAAGGAATGGACCATTTGTCGCCCAAATGATAGAATCAGAATGTGTTAAGATGCTTTTAATCGTTATTAATACATAATCGATTTACCTATTGGTTTAGTTCTCCTTATGTGTACTTATAGACAGCGGAAACAGCAATCAAAAGAAGTACCGCCCATCCATACAGCTATACTTAGCTAACTACTTAGTTTCCGAGAAGATTAAAATACATTTTTTAATTTTTACTAGTATTCGGCGGTTGGGATAATATCGTCTAATCAGAAATTGCTTAGTATATTGATTCTGTCATTTAAAGATTATTCTGACAAAAAATATCACATTACCAACATTACTAAATGTATATAGGTCACAATTATATCAGTTACTGTACCTACAAATCATATCCATCTGAATCGGGAATATTTAAGCGCAAAACGGGGCTGCATAATCAATTATAAAATGAAAATATTTTTTAATAAGTAAGCGTTTTTGACTCATAAGGTTAATTTTTTATTAAAGTACAATCGATGTGAATGAATGGGATGTGAGAGATTGGTTACATAATTGGTGGCCAATGGGCAACGGCAGCTCGCCAGCATCGCCAACCAACGGCATGAGATGGCGCATCGGGTAAGAGGTGCGCGCGACGGCGCAGGGCGAAGGCTTCAGCTGCGACTGCGCGCGTTGTCGATCGATAGCGCGCCCTCCGCCGCCGCCACCGCTCTCGCCTCAGTCCCGAGCCAGGCGCCCTCGAGCGCAGCCCGAACGCACCGCGATTGTGTCGAGTCCTCTGTACCCGTGTGTTGCAATGAAGGTATAGAGTCCTTACCCGTAGCGCGCTAGCGGTATGAATTAGCTGTAGGTGGCGGCGGTCCCGGTACGTGTCCGTAGCTAGCCGCTGTGTGTGCTCCGCCAACGTCGCTGCGGATCGCCCGACCGCTATCATTTCGTTTCCTCTCATTTTTTACATCTCCACCCAAAAAGATCTCATTGACCTACTAGCATGCATATTGCATATGTATCGAAATATCATGTTGACCCGTGTTTTTCGTCCTCCAAATATTCACTGCGCACCGAATGTCTTTAAATCATACATTAGATATTGTTGCATGGATGTACGTACAGTTCTGTATGTCGTTGTGTATAGCTGTTCTCGCACAGACTACGCTGAGGCACCTCGGTCGATCAATAAGATAAACGTCATTCGTCTTTTCAGTATTCTTTTCAATTTTTTGGAATGTACGTTTGTATAAGTTCTCAGATTATAAAAAAAGGATTACGTAATATTTTTTAAATTATTTGGTACTGTATTCTGGAGATATATTCTGAAGATAATAATACGAATTATATTAATTAAAATAATCCGCTGAAATCAAATTATTTATAAGTAGTATTATCTAATTCATAATTCTAAGAGAAAAAAAACTAAAAATATCTAAACTGAGTATGATGCAATAAATTAACACTGTAAAAAATATGATATGTTGCCTTGTCCCTTTAGTCATGCTGGCCCACTCACCCTTCCAACCGGAACGTAACAATACTAAGTACTGCTGCTTGGCGGTAGAATATATGATCACTCATCATATATTCTATATATACCCATATCCAGACGGGCACGAAGCCCACATTTATAAAAAATATACAAAATATATTTTTTTTTGAAAAAAAAACTGCCAATAATCCCTCTAAATACCCGACATCAAAGAAATATTTAAACTTAAGATTAAAAGTATTTTAATATTTTAGTATTGAAATTTAATTGAAATACATTTTCTTGTTTCAGCAACATAAAGAAAATACTATAAGATCGTATAATGCTAAAGTTACCCAAAGGCCTTAAAAAGAAGAAAAAGGGTAAAAAATCTAAACGTAAAGGCGAAGAGGAACTTTTCACAGAGGAAGAGCTAGAGAAGTATAGAAGAGAACATCAACAACAAGGCGAAAGTGAAGGATCGGCTAAAGAAAATGAAGAATGGTCAAAATTTAAGGATTTGACGACTGGTGTTGATTCAATACTTAAGAAAACACAAGGTGATCTTGATCGAATAAAATCTACTTCTTTCTTTCAACGGGTGCCCGCGGGTCCAAAAGAAGTTGTAGCAGTAGAAAAAGAAGAACCACGTAGGCCGGTTGTTGAAGTAACTGAAGCAGATTTTCCCCACTTAGCGGCAGCTGCTGCGGCTGCTGCTGCAGAGGCCGAAAACGGTGAAAAAAGTGACTACGGTGTCACTGATGATGAGTCTGAAGACGAAGATGATCAAGACGATATATTTGACACTTCATATGTCGATGCTGTTGAGCGCGGAGAAGTAAAACTTGCATATGTGCCAGATTCACCTGAAGAGTTTCAAGACGACGATATTTTTGATACGTCCCATGTGGATGCACTTATAAAAGGTCAAGAAGTCAAAACTTCAAAAGGAAAAAAGGGTTTGGATATTGGAGTAGCCGTTGAGGTACTAACTGGTCGCATAGATAATGTTACCGTTACCTCTAAAAGACCAAAAAGGATTATACCTGGTGATTTATTGCTAGACAGTGAAGATAAAGAAACAATAACAGTAAAAACAACAACTGTAAATGAGCCTGTTGAGAAGAGTATATTGGACATTGACACAGATATACCTATAAATACGCCCATCGATCTTAGCGTATCTTTACATACTGCACTAATACAACAGAAAAAAGACATTAGTGAAGAAAATTTGCCCGCTGACGTTAGTGAGGAAAAAACAAAAGAATCTGAAGAAATAGAAGTCGATGAGTTTACTTTATTGGCAGCAGAATCATTAGAAGTTAAAGCATCAATTAATAAATTGGAAGAAAAGGAAATAAATATCGAACCAGTTTTACAAGAATCGTGGTCAGCATTTGAAGCTGATAAAAACGAAACTGTTTTTGCAGAAGGAATAGTTGAAGATCAACTCGATGTCCTAGATCCTTATATTGATCAAGACGATCCTTTTGATACTAGTTTTGCAGACGCTGTAATCCCGACAGCTAATTTTGAGCAAGTAAAACAAGAAGCTGTAATATTAGAGGACGACGACGATTTTGATCCACGTGCAGAGGAAGTACAAATTAAACTTAATAACAGGCGTAAATCATCCGTTCGGATCCATTTAATAAATCCCTCGGGAATCAGGGAATCGATTACCTCTGATGATTTAGTAGAAAATGAAGAAACTAAGGCCCAGCGAGATCTTTTAGGCGGAAGTACAACTGATTTAACACTACTCGGAGATTCGCCTTTGGATCCTGTTAATATAGATAACATTGAAATAGATCCATTTGATACAACAATCGTTGATAAGATTGTTGCACCTGGAAAAGTTGAGCTTAAGCTTTTAGAACAAGAGCTCATTGGAGCTCCTGCCTCTGTAACAATCTATCGCGTTCCAAGTGATCCTGATTTTGATCCCAGAGCTGACGAACCTAAAGTAGAAAGAAGAGCTTCGCGCCCTGAAAATTTAATAGTTAGTAAAAATGTTGTTTTTGACGTAGATGGTGAAGAAATTTCCGACTTTGATAGTAAATCAAAGCCTACTAAACCATTAACTCCATATTATACACGTGAAGTATCTATAACAGAGGACTTAAACGAAGAAACTGAGACCAACGATCAATTTGCCGATGTTTTAACGCGGACTCGCTCTGAGGAGGATTTAGCAAAAAATATAACTTATCAAGCTAAAAGAAGACATTCGGAATATCCACAAACAACCCAAAATATTAATAACTTTAAAGCAAATGACCTTCTTCATGATCACATAAATGAATTAGAAGCTAAAGTTTTGACACCACTTGGTCCAAAACCAACGGAAGAACTTTTAACAAACGTAGAGTCTGATCCTTTCGATACATCTTTTGCTACAGATATCAAGCCCAGTAAAACAGAGTTAAAGCTATTAGCAAAAGAATTTTCTTGCGATAATACCTCTGAAATAGAAGGTGAAGCGGATTTGTTAGATCCTTCTGATGACATTTTTCAAGTGAAAGCGTTAACTCCTGAGCCACCGACAACAGCCCGCATTCCCGAAGAAGAATTTGACCCTTTCGATACTTCATTTGCTAGTGACTTAAACCCTGGAAGGACAGAAATCAAATTACTTGAATCAGAGTTTCTGAATTAGTATAAAGAAAACGACAAGATGGCTTTTAATCCATTTTTGAGTATGAATGAACCAGTGGCTCCCGTAACTACTGAAGACCTTAATCCGTTTATGATGTCTGAATCAGATACTTCTAACTTTACGCCAGGTGATAACCCATTTGCCACAAGCAATCCCTTTTCTGATTTTGAAAATAGCTATGAACCACCTGCTGGAGATACAGTACCTGTTGATATTTTTGGAAATGCTGAACCAACAGGTATTGGAGCGAAGCAGTTCGATGAAACTAATTCAATGGACGTATTTGGAAATTTATCAATGGATAATGAACGTCTTGTAAAACCAACTGAACTCGAGTTGGTTTCTACAATGGTAGATTGCAGTTACCCTGAGGAAGAGGAAATTAAAGATTCTCAATTATCAACAAGACCATTACCGGCTGAAACTCAAAATTTAATCTTGACTGTCACGGGACAAATGGAATTTACAAGTTCTCATTTGCTTGATCGCATTCCACCAACGCGAACACCAAGTCCAGTATCAGTACGTGATATTCATTCACCAAGTCCTACGCCTGAACCTGATTTGCTTGAAGAAAATACATCAACAGTAGACAATAATCGTAATAAGCCTGCTAGACCACCCCCTGCACGTCCACCACGTCCTGCCCCACCACCGAGACCACAACAGCCTCCTGTAACAATTCAATCGACCGGTGATGATATCAACTTATTCGATGCACCTGCTCCAACAGTTGTTAAACCCACAAAAGAAGCAATTCTTAGTTTATATTCAGCACCAAAGAAAGAAGAAAAACAAATAGATTTTCTAAGTGATGATCTACCAGAATTATCTACTGATATTGAAACAAAAACTATGGATACCACTTTCCCGGTTGTTACGTCTTCTTCAGCAAATGAATCCTCCAACCTAATATTTAACGAACCGGACTCATCGATGATTGTTAGTACTACAGAGTCCGAGGAGCAAAGTACTATATTTGAGGTGCAAAAATCAAATGCAGTTGATGATGTTACTGTTCAGATGGATTGTTCTGAACCATCGGTTGAAGTAAATACGACTTCACCAAATGCTTCTCCTTTTGCTGATATCACAGATGATAGTTACCAAGTACACGGTAACGAAAGTGAGAAAAATCCATTTGAATTTAGTAATCCCGCTGACATTGCTTTATTTAATCAGGCTGAGTCTGATATAACTGGTTTTAAATCTGAGGACACAGTTATGACATCCAATACTAATACCCCATTTACAACAGAGGAAAAATTGATAACTACTCCACAGTCAAATATTTATAGCCCTCCGATGGATATTTTTGGTACAGTAGCGAAAGAAGCATACGAAGACACGCAAAAAAATATTTTTAATATTGAACAGGAAAATATTCCGACAAATCAATCTGCAACTAACTCAGACATGGGTTGGAGTACTACAGAGAACATGGTGCAAGATGCTTTTCCTGAATCTCAAGATGCTTTTGATGCATTTTCCGCGAAATTTGATTCAACAGGTGGAAATCATATGAATACAGGTAAAATAAATACGTATGAATAACAAATTATAGCGACATCGCTACTAACGTTTATTTCATGTTTTGATTAACGATTTGTGCAGATGCTTGGGGCGACGATAGCAATGCGGATTCAGAACCTGGGGGATTCGAAGCAGAAGCTTTTGATCCATTTTTAAGCATGGGCGCACCACCTCCCCCTGCTGCTACACCTCGACTCGATCATCAGGGCTCGCGAGATTCCACGGATGACACGTTTTCGGTATTCATTCGGTATGAACACAGTTACAATAATATATTTAATGCATTTATTCAGTATCATTACCATATTATTAACCTTGTAATTCAGACCAAAGGATAGTGAGGCTGGTGCAGTAGAATCCACGGTGCCGGTACTGGCACCACCACCGCGGCCACAAGCTCTGCCAGAATTACCACGTGTTAATCCTTTCGATAAAAATGGAACCGAACCAATGCAACAGCAAGTCACTTTTGACCAAGGTATTATGTACTTCAATTATCTTTACATTGACAAGTTCTGCTGTATGTTGAGGCATTCACAGCTATGTCATAGGTAGGTTCAGTGGCAAATGGGCCATCTGGTGATGAAAGTAGGAAAACCATTTTACATATTATATATCGGTTCGGAATTTAGATTCTCCCGAGAAGAGCCGGCAAGAAACCCATTAGTTACCCTTTTCCAAGATTTAAAATACAAAATTATGTTAGTTAAATACAATTATATATTTATACTATATCCTGTCTGGAAGTCAACGAGTATTAGCTCCACACTTTTTTATCGTCTATAGAATCTTGTGTTGAATAATATGCTTTTTTTAATAATGTATTTTTTACGAACGATTTGAATTTATGAATCGGTTAAAAATATCAGTTAAAAATATTTTATTGTTGAAACTTTGCCCCAAGAAGGATTTTGCGGAATGACTTTGCGAAGTCGGAAACTTGGCGTTATAAGCTTATCCTTACGTCTCGTGTACATACAATGACTATCACTGATTATATCTAAGTGATCAATGTTACCGTGTGTTGTTATATACAAAATATTGTAGTAAATATGTTGTGACGCAACATTGAGTTTTCCAAGTTTTTCTTAAAACTTCCCGAAGGGAGTCTCTAGCTCCAAGATTATAAATAGACTGGACTACTCTTTTTTGTAAAATAAAAATATAATACTATGAAAATAACCAAAATATTCTAGACGAGCGGTATCAATATCAATTAGTTGTCTAACTTTTCTAAGCGCGTATGCTGCGGAGCTTAGTCTTCCTGTTAAGGACTATAAATGAGGATTCTACTAGAGTTTAGACTCAAATGCATACGATTATATTATATAATTAAAAACAAAATATATAAGCTATATAGGTATATATTGTTTTTTGTGCATTCAAAAATATTTTTTTTATTTATATTCCTTATATCATCAATGTGTTACTAACCTTGGGAACTAAGATGTTGACCCTTGTGCCCGTAGTCACATTGGCTCACTTACCTTTCAAATCGGAAAACAATCATACTAAGTATTGCTGTTTGGCGATAGAACATACGAGGAGTGGTTGGTACCTGCCCATACAGGCATAAACAAAGCTCTACCATAGGTAAAACAAAGATTAGAGATTATTCATATATCAGTTCTGAGAACTCTAAATTGAATAATATCATTGTAAGTTTTTTAACAAGAACTACTATAGTGCTTATAATTCGTTGCTAAAATGGTGTGTACTAAAATTTAAAGTATACTTATTACTAGATCTTACTTTACACTAATGACGCTTTGTTTAATGTCATTTGATCAGAGGAGTCAAGGCGCAGATCTGGTAGCGGGGGCGAAACACCACCGACGCCGTTGTTCGATGACGATGTGTCGATGCCACTCGAGGACTTCCCCCGCACCAAGTACACTGGCCCCGGCTGGGAGATGCACCTCCGGCAACCAAATAAGAAGAAAATAACGGGACAAAGGTAGTCATAGACATTATAAAAATATATAATAATATTGAGTTTAATATTTATTGATGTTGAGTTTTATGAGTTCATCTAGTACATATTAGAAAAGTCTTATGTATTAAGTATTATATTACGTAAATGTAGGTTTTGGAAAAAGATCTTCGTGCGTCTAGCCTGCCAGGGCGATAATCCAGTGGTGCAGTTGCTAAACACGGCGACCGACAAGGAGCCATTGCAGGAGTTGCCGCTACAGGCGTGCTACTCCGTGTCCGAAGTAGGAGCACAGCAGTTTGACCAGTTCGGCAAGATCTTCACGGTCAAACTCCAGTTAATCTTCTATAAGGAGCGACCTGGTGTACGGTAAGTTTAAAGTTCAATTCATTATATTACTTTTCCATAACAACAAATTTGTCTCTACGTATAAATAAGTGTTTATTCTATCCTAGGCCGGGGCAGGTGACGAAAGCAGAGCGTATTACGAACAAATTGTCACAATTCGCGGCGTACGCGATCCAGGGTGATTACCAGGGAGTCAAGGAGTTCGGCAGCGACCTACGCAAGCTGGGTCTACCCGTGGAGCACGCGCCACAGGTTCACCAACTTAGTTATTTATGCTGAATATAACTATAAGTTAACTATCGTTAACTATCTAAATGTTCTTTATTTAAGTAGGCTCTTTTGAATCGTCATGTTGCAGTTTTTAATTAAATATCAAACTATCACCGATTCGGATAGTAGATTTTATACCAGAAGAACTGACAAGAAGGTCAGTAGTTACTCCTTTCCAAAGGGTGGAAAAGAGTAATTGCAGAGTTTATGGTAATCAACATTCCCATCAAATATCTATATATTCTACCAAGAACCAGAAGTTGATTTAACATAATTTTACTAATATTTTGCTCAACGACGGAACTATAGAAATAGATATTATATTAAAATATCGCACGGAGCGATATCATATAATATGATAACTTTGATCAGGGGCACGGAAATATCGTCCCATAGGCCATTAGTTTAGTTAAGTATCGCGCTCTCGTTTGTCAGGTGTCACAGCTATTCAAGTTGGGGTCGCTGAGCTACGAGGACGTGAAACAGTTCTCGTGCTGTGTGGAGGAGGCGCTGTTTCGTCTCTCCGCGCATCGTGACCGCGCGCTCACCTACAAGATGGAAGAGGTGGGCCCAGTCGATATGCAACTACAGCCACGACGACTAGAGATTCATAGTCACAATATTCTGATTACGATATTATATGCCATGGCTTTCCGACAATACAGAGTATAATATACATCAAGTTTTTGCTAAAAGCTGTAAGAATAATATAATAATACGTATAAATATATATAAATAGTATTTTCAAATGGAAACTGCAGCTGTCTTTCTCTTTCTTTATTTTTCTCGCTCAGATTCTTCCTTGTAAATTAATAAGTTAGTATTACTATGTTAATATTCACTGTACGCCTTGGCCGCAGGTGCAAATAACTGCAGTGGATGAGCTGTATGTAGAACAGGACGCTGAAGGGTCAGTCCTGAAGCAAATAGCACGCGTGCGACTTTTCTTTCTCGGTTTCCTCAGTGGTAAGATTCTGTTTTTTTTTTTTAATATTTTTATATATATATATATAACCGAATAATAAACTGAATAAATATTAAGCGCTGTAAAGCAATATTTTCCTTTAGTATAAGTTTTCCACAAATACTTGAACACTGTTTGTTTTCTACCAACGTCCGTCAGGGATGCCGGACGTGGAGCTAGGTGTGAACGACCTGCGGCGTCAGGGCAAGGAAGTCGTCGGCAGACACGACATCATCCCCGTCGTCACCGAGGAGTGGATCCGCGTCGAGGATGTTGAGTTCCACGCCTGCGTGCAACCCCAGGCGTTCGCCGAGTCGCAGATTATCAAGTACCGTATAATCTATGTAAACCCTAAATAACTGTTTTTATATGAAAGACATGACGTATTGTTTCGGATAAGTTTACGATTCTTAATTTTTTTATGATTCAAGGTAAGCCATGTAAACATACAATGAAAACACACTAGTAAATGTACTGAGTTTCTTACGCGACTTGAAGAAAATGGTGATTATTACCTTTTGTTGATGATGAAAATTTTTAAGGTAAAATATATCCAGAAAAAGGAATACCTACTGTATAGATTATTCTGTACTACAGACCTATTGTTTTTATTTTTTTTTGCGCGCAATTCCTGTGTTTACGCAAATAAAGCGCGCGTGCGTAAGTGTGCGCAAATAAAGTAAAAAAAAACTTGCAATAATTATGAACAACGTTACATCAACTCTTAACGCTACCTGTTAAGGTTCAAGCCGCCCGACGCCTGTTACATCGAGCTGATGCGCTTCCGAGTGCGGCCGCCCAAGAACCGCGAGCTACCGTTGCAGCTGAAGGCCGTGTGGTGTGTCACCGGCAACAAGGTAGGGCTCCAGCACCCGACAACGGCCGCTCGCGCTGGCCGCAGGGACTGATGGCGCGCGTGTGTCAGGTGGAGCTGCGGGCCGACGCGCTGGTGCCAGGCTTCGCGTCGCGCAAGCTTGGCCAGGTGCCGTGCGAAGACGTCGCCGTGCGCTTCCCCATCCCCGAGTGTTGGATCTACCTCTTCCGCGTCGAGAAGCACTTCCGATACGGATCCGTCAAGTCCGCGCACAGGTCTCTCGTTTGAATCAGATGTTTTCACCATTTTTATCAGTTTTATTCGAATATTACACGAGTGACGTCCGTAAACTTATAATCTATTGTCACGGCTTGTGCACCTACAAAGTAAATTTGTTTTCACACGCATCGAAATTTTTATAACTAAATATGATAGGTGAGAGGCGATAGTGTGCTATGAATTGATTCTCACGTTTTGAGACTGCTCTGTAAGAAAAGAACGCCTAGAGACATTATTACATCTTCACTTGATACTTGTTAGGGGGGCAATCCCGCCGGGTGCAGATACCACGCACTTGTGAATTACTTATGTTACTGATATAAGATGTTAACAAAATGCAATTTCGTGTGGTCATTGCCTTTTCCCGTTATTGGGAAAAGACATCACCGAATCAAGTTATCCGTACTAAGTGAGATGATTCGATTCGAGCAGACGCACCGGCAAGATCAAGGGCATCGAGCGTTTCCTGGGCGCCGTGGACACGCTGCAAGAGTCGCTCATTGAGGTGACCTCAGGACAGGCCAAGTACGAGCACCAACACCGCGCCATCGTGTGGCGCATGCCGCGACTGCCCAAGGAGGGGCAAGGTGGGCAGGATACTTCGACCAGCGAATATATCACTGTGCATGCTGAGAAACTCTTGAATTCGTTTTCATATAAGTGGGCACCGAGGCTACTAATTATTTTTCAATATTTTTTGTTGTTTTGGAATTAACTTCGGAAGTCCCACGCTTAAAAAAATTAAGTTTAACTGTAAAAGGTCGTCGAGTCATATGCAGCGCGAAATCTATACTAATATATAAAGCGGAAGAGTTTGTTTGTTTGTTTGTTTAAACGCGCTAATCTCAGGAACTACTGGTCCGATTTGAAAAATTCTTTTTTTGTTGAATAGTCCAATTATAGAGGAAGGCTTTAGGCTATATAACATTACGCTGCGACCAATAGGAGCGCAGCGACAGTGAGAAATGTTGCAAAAACGGGGAAAATTATTCACATTTATGGACTTTCGATGCGTGCGCAGCATAAACGTTTTAAGTTACTCAAAAAATGTGTGTAGATATATTCCTCTTTTAATAATAAAAAAAAAGTCCGTGACACTATATGTCTATTTGTTAAGAGTGTGCTAGCAGGCGGGGCGCGGCGGCGGCTGAGGGGGAGGCGGGTCAGCCCCGCCGCCGCGCTCGCCACTCTCACCCGCGGGTGTAGTTCTGCGAAGTAGCACATAACGACTTAAAAAAATTAACATTCTTAATAGTTAAATTATTTATCAAAATTAGGTTTTGTTATCAGCTTATTTGCTCATTATTTTTTATCGTTTAAAATCGGTCACATTTAAATCATAATCTGCTGTAGTTTTAACTTACGATATAAGATAAAATTTCAATGAACATTCCTTCGTACTTTGCAAGTAAACAATTCAAACGTTTCACGGTATAAATAAGGTATAAAAATTACATTACACACGTAAAAAAGTTCAAAATGGCGAGCGATACTTTCACCGATGCAGATTAATCATCACTGAGAAAATAAATTATGCAAATAAGCAAATAGGTGAATATCTTTTAAAATGACTACACAAATAAATTAGTAGTTCAATATTTCAAGTAATTTCTATTACGTTCAAGAATATTCAACACGGTTGTACTATAATCACCTTATGAAATAATAACACCAAAGGAGAAACAATCTAAACTTCTTATTGTTCGGTTTGTTTATCTTATTACGTTTAAGTTAATATTGTTTGTTTTCAACCGACTTCAAAAAGGAGGAGGTTATCAATTCGTCTGTATTTTTTTGTTTTTTATATGTTTGTTACCTCATAACTTTTCACTGGATTTTGATAAATTTTTTTTGTTTGAAAGGTAGTGCTTCCCGTGGGGCCCCATTTTAATTTTATCCTGTTACGATGATGGTATCCTTATGAAAACGATATAAGTCTTAAATGTGCATTATGTATGTGCGCGATAAATAGGTGAATAACTCAAAATTGTGCCAACCAATTTTAATGATTCTTTTTTTATTATAAAGGATATACTTCAAGGGTACTATGGTGAAAGTTTGGTAAGGTTCTGAGCATAGGATCCATGACAAAGTAACGGTACGGAAGGGAACGGAACAATTCTAAGGAGCACGTTAGCGATACTCGGCCGAATCTTTTAGAAACAAAAATTTTGACAAAAAAAAACCGACTTCAAAAGAGAAAAAAAATAATATGCTCTAAAAAGTAAAAAATAATTGCTTATTATTCTACAACTTAATAATCAAGTAACTTATTCTACTTACCAATATGTAGGTACGTTCTGTGTTTCCACGCAAGGAGATAAGTATGTACCTACCTACTTTAAATCTAACTTAACACAAACCTATGAATAAGAAACAATGATCACAATATTTTTTAGATTTATACTATGTAAAATGAAATTAAAAATATTTAGACTATTTAAAAGTCAGCAAAGTTATTACGATAATATATTATAGTTAAAATTATTGTTATTTTTGGAGGCGGTGTCAGCCAAGGTAGGTTTGTAAATATATGATATACTCCAAATTTGTAAATCTGGTCTATCGATAAATACACTTCTTCTTGATGTTTTTTTAAACCCTATACGTACATAGTGGTCCTATATAATGACAGAAAATTGGAATCAAAATTGAGTGTTTAAGCAAACATGTCTACCGTCAGGTATTAGAATTCATGAACTTTTCTCCTAATCCAAGACAAAGAAAAGTCATTCAGATTTACTATTACATTTCCTGTTGAACGTTTTGTTTGTTTTGGCAGAGTATGAATTTTGTTTGTGATTTATTTATTTACAATTGACTTTTTCTTTTGTCTTACATCCAGATGTCGATACACCTGCATCGAATTGTTAACAAAAAAAATATTCGCAATCGTACACTATTGTACAATATTTCTTTTATGTTTAAGAAAAGGGTTGTCATAATTGACCGTATAACAATAAGCAATAAAAACACAGATGTTGGTAATTTATTTAGACAAACTTTACCGGTAATTTTAAGAGGAACTAGAGCAGACATTGTAAGGTCTTGCCTTAAAAGTTCACCGTTATGGAAATTTGTCCATACCTTAAAACTATCTACGAATATGAGAGCACATTTGGAGGGAGGAAGTACAAATTTTCCTTCAAAGTTACTTTTAATAGGAGATGGAAAAGTACCTCATTCTGAAAAAAAAAATTGAAATTGATCGCGATTTAGGAGAAAAAGTGACTAGCATAGAGGATTTAATATCAAAAGTTTACCCTAATATCGTCGAAATAGAAAATAAAGATTACCAATGGATGTGTCAAAGGGCAATATTGGCGGCGAGAAATAGTAGCGTTGACGAAATTAACGACCTAATTTTAACCAAACTTCCAGGCGATATAACTACCTACACATCTATTGATAATGTAATGGATCAAGAAGATGCAGCCATTACCCACAAGAGTTTCTCAATTCTTTAAACCCGAGCGGCCTTCTACCACATTCCCTGAAGTTAAAAATAGGTGCTGCGATAATTTTACTCAGAAATCTTAAACCACCAAATTTATGTAACGGGACCCGCCTTTAAGTAAAATTCCTTCGCAATAACGTGATCGTTGCAACAGTTTTGACTGGTCCGGCAGTTGGTCAAACAGTGCTTATACCTCGCATCCCAATGATTCCAAATGATTTACCTTTTAATTTTAAAAGAATTCAATTTCCCATTAAGTTATCTTTTGCCGTAACCATTAATAAATCACAGGGCCAAACATTTAAACACGTAGGAATCGATTTACGTCAAGACTGCTTTTTACACGGCCAACTATATGTCGCGTTGTCAAGATCAGGTTGCGGGCAAAATCAGTATGTTCTTCTACCACAAGAAAATAAAACTAAAAATATAATCTACGCTAAAGTACTGTAAAACATATTATTAAATCTTATTGACGATTATAATAACAAAAACCAACGTGAGCAATCAAACGATAATCATGATAGTGTTTCCGACAACTACGCGAACGAAGTCGCGGGCACAGCTAGTAATGTAATATAACGTCAACCCGCAGGCGCATACACGACACACAACCTGGTGTGCCGCATGGCGCTGACGTCGTACGACCAGGTGCCGGAGGAGCTGGCGCGGTGGGCGCACGTGGAGTTCACGATGCCCGCCACGCAGGTGTCGCACACCACCGTGCGCTCCGTGTCGCTGCAGGAGCACGATGGCGACCCGCCCGAGAAGTACGTGCGCTACCTCGCACGCCACGAGTACATGTGAGTACGCCACGCCTCCGTCTCCCACGCGTCGCCCTCCGTAGCGCGAAATCTGACGATGTCATCTGTCCGTGCACAGGGTGGGCATCGAGCGCACTTCGGGGCAGGCAGTGGCGGCCTACTCGCTGGCCGCTACCAAGGAGCCCGAGCCACCGCGCGAGACCATCAAAGAGGCTCCGCGCGAACCCTCCTCGGACTCCGACTCCGACTAGGCGTCTGCTCTCCGATGCGACCTCGGCTACCCTTAACATTCTGATGCCCGACCATGAACGACTCGGTCCTCCGTCATGTTTCGGTCTAGCCGATCCAGACGTAACATTCTATGTCATTGTCTTAGATCTTACTAACGAATTACAAATCCCACTATAAGCAGAACGGCAGCCGATTAAGTGCACACGTGTGGATATTATGTTCGCCAAATTTAGTATAGAGTTGATGCAATTTATGAATACAGTTTTCATTTGTAGTGGGCAATAGTGGCGTTATATATGTGGTTGAATTCTGCATATGATAACCGTATAATAGGGCTAACTATGGCTTACTCTAATTGATTGGTACTCGTATATGTATAAGTTAAAAAAATGCTTCAATAAATTAAATACAAAAACTATACGCGGGGGAATACCCGCGATATGAACTCGGGACAGACATTAGTCGAGTAAATGACTATATTGAGATAGTATCTATACGGCTTTTGTAAATATATAAAGTGCTAAAGTCGCACGAATTTATTATCTTCAAAATAGTGTACGTGTGTGTTTCGAATTAGAAAAGGAAGTAGCCAACATTATTAATGAAATTATTATTCACATAATAAACTATTGTATTGGAATATTAGACAACAAAAGAAGTGATCTCGAAGGTGGTAGAGGATAAGTTAGGCTAGGGACAGACGGTCAGTAGAGTCGCTCGCAAGTTACCTGTTTAAAGGATTACGTGTATATTTTTTGTACAATTTACCATAAGCGTATGTTAGTAGTTCAATGCAATATCATGTAGTTAATTAAAGTTTACGGCAATATGATCGCTGGGAGTCTGCGGAATACGAGGGTGAAATGGGAAACCTTTCGGACAAGTTTATACCAAAGAGATTTGTATATAAAAAATAAATTTAATATATTGTAATATTCTTGAAAGTCATATTTTGGACAATCCCACCGCTACGGGTAGAATTGTGCTTATCTCAGTGGACACTGACACGACACTTTTGGTGCTGGTTCGCACAGAACCTGCACGTTGTGAGATACCGCACATTAAGTACGTTACTTAGCATGTACCACAATGTAATCTATACAAATATTTATGTAAGAGTATAATATCTTTATGAAATCTATCTATGTGTAGTTTTATCTAAATGAGAAATAGAACCAGGCATGTGACTGTTCTCTTATTATATTTTATTTGCTATGTTTATGAAAAGCTTTTATATATCGAAGGGAAAGTTAAGCAAATGAAAGGTCCAAGTACATATTATTACTTATTTTACGTGGCTATGACATAACACTCGGCAAAGGAAAACTTATTTAAGAGATTAAACCGTATGTAAAGTGGAACGGTATTGAATAAAATGTGTGTACCTAAAGCGACCGGCTCGGGCGACTCGAGCTATCGAACCGACGAGCGACGAGTACACATGGGATCACTGGTAGTGCTTAGCTTGAGGCGATACTATTTACAATAGCTTGCGTACACTACACCTAAGTGATTATTCTCACTACTTCTACATCAGTCTGTTGTTTTGAGCACGAGTACCTAGCCCTGTATACTGTAAAACTTGTGTACTCGGACTGACTAGTTTTGAACTTTTCTACTTTAAAGTTGAGACGACATTTACACTTGCTACGACTTATTGATATTATATTATTAGATATTATGTGAAACTAATACGTATGGTTCTAGCAATTGTAACCATTATTTAATAACTAATTATTTATTTCGTGGAGCACAAACGTAATATTCAAAATATTGAAATAAAAATAAAACCTATTAATTTATTGAATGAACACTTTAGTACGCTACACATTCGAAATGTCGGTAGTGTTCGATGTTACCTGAATCTGGTACGATGTATTTCCTCATAAGCTTAATAAAAATATATCTGTTTCTGTGCTAGTAATTGTATAGATATTGCTGATGTATTTATATTGTAAAACAATTTATTGTTTGTTGTTGACGTCATAATCTCTTAACCATTCATTGATTATAAATAAGAGCAATGACATAAATATATCGTTATCTCTAGCGTTAACAAATATAATATAGTTTGGAGAAGCTAATACATATGATATATTGATTGTTGTATCCATAAACTAGACGACCCTCTCGCCCGCACGGAGCGAGTCACGCGAGTCGCGACGTACGCGTTACGGGTAGATGGATCTACGCGACGCGACGCGACCTGAGCCAGGGCCTCTCGCGCGGCGCGGCGACGGCGCGTGCTGAGTTCCGCGACAGTCGCGGGCGCTCCGTCCACCGCGTGTGGACTATAATGTTGTGTTGTCAATAAAATAAATACGATTGTCGAAATTTTGTTTCATTTGTCTTTGCCAATTCATATAGCTTTGCTTTGATCGTAAGGAATTTATGATGTATAAACCCTGTCTGGGATAGATTACATTATTAATATATTATTGGTTAAACATTAAATATAGGTAAATATTTTCATTTGACGGGGAGATTGTCGTTTTCGAGGGCGGTCCTATCTACTCGAACGCCCTCTCAGCAGATTGTCCTGCTGAAGTTAATCTTCTCAGCTTCTTATATTCACAGCGAATGCCAAGTGTTTGGTTTTACTTATGAAATACCAACGCACTTATAGATAAGAATAAAAGGCAATTCCACTGAGACGCATGCATACAGGGCGATGTGCAGAATAATGTTCCTCTATTTAAATGCGGACATCTAGTTCAATCAACGTGAGGATAACGTCACACAAAATTTAGACAACTCTTATTATAAGAACAATTTAAAATTAGTTAAAACCTTTTATTTCTTTACTATTGTAATATTATCATTAGTATTGAATTAGTGATTTTATCAAAGTTAATTTATAATAAAATACAAATAAATATTTATACAAAAACTCTAGTTGTAAACATCACAATTTATACTTCTTGTGTGTATATACGGAATATAAATAAAACATTTTTTTTAATAACAATTACTGGCTATCGAATAGTGCGTCGGGTACAAGTGAGCCCTGAGGCCTGTAGGTCGCCCTTAACTGGGTCAGTGGGTAGTCGTTATTGGTGTCATTACTCTCGTGACGCTACGAGACACACACGGAAACTTGTTGAGAAATTAATTCCCTTCTCATTATTCCTTCTGTTATTAAATTGCACGTTTAAATTATAACAAGCCCTCACACATTTGCATATTGTATGTACCTACTTGTAAAGGACCCTTTGTGGAAAGGCAATTAAAACATTATAGTCGCGTACGTATCGTTTACGAACTATACATTACACTACATTTTTATATCTAAATAAAAAACAATGTTGCCAGAGACGTTGCTTTCCATAGGTGTTTTGGTCATTTTAAATATGAGATTATACGCTTTAAATTTGTTTCTGCTATTTTATCACTGAGACCAAAAAGTTATTTGGATGAGTGGTTAGCAAAAATTTAATCAGTGACCCGTCTAAAATGTCGATATCGATTCTAGTGCGGAGGTTACACTATATTTAGCTAATAAAACCGAACATGGCAGCCCTGACCGCCGACATCGCATTAGATGACGGGAGACGTTGATGGGCCGCGCGCTTGCGCGAGCTACGCGCACGCGCTCCGCAGCGTTCGATGGCGGGGGCGGAGGGGGAGCGACGGAGCGTCAGCTCGCGCCGACACCCTCCGCGAGCAGCAGCGTGACGCGCACCGCGGTGCACAGCCCGCGACGGCTCGCCTGCCCGAGAGCTCGCACGAGCGGCTCTAACCAGCCGCGACGTGTCGCGACACGTACCAAGCGACCACCATCGACGAGATCACGCAACACTTACCCATGCAATCGCTCTCTTTCATCCTCCGCACGATCTTTATGTCGATACTCTTGATATAAATATCGGAACTGGACGAGAATGTCGCTACCGGCGGTGAAGTGACTTAGTAAATCGATTGGGATTAATGACCAGTGGACAGTGCTGTCAAATTTCTTCAGCTCCAGTACGTATGATGTTATGTGTCAATGTGTGGCTCAAAGTTAGCAACTGTAAAATCTTTTAGTGTCATTGAACCCCGAGTAGTGTAGATAAGAGATTGTCGTGAACTTAATGACCTATTAACCTACTAAACACAGTCATTGCAATTATCTAGAGAACCTCATCCACTGTTGCTCCCATGTGACTGTCCCTTCATATTAATAATTAAACAGTAGAGTTTTCTTATGTTCTACTGATATTAGTGGATAGAATAATAGATTTAATAATAGAATGTATATTGAACTTTTCTTCCGTATTCCCGATCGTCATTGCCCTTCGCAAAGTATCCAAAATTTATATTTATTTAAAATGATTGCTAAAAATTAAGGAGCTGCTGTATTATTGTTATTTCCTTAGTTACTACTCGACATAAACGCTTTCATTCGTCAATATGAGTTGCTCCATATAAGTGTATTTCCCTTTTAACACAATTTTTGTTACAATAAATCCCTATTGTTTGTTCAAACATGATTGCTCCATAAATAATAAATACATATAATACCATTTTAATGTCATTATACGACACATTGTGGATAAGACACCTTAAATAAATAGAGATCGCAAGTGATACATCAAGCAGAGTGTCGATGTATTTGACTGTTATTAAGGTTTTTTTTAATAAGACTTACTTTTGAATTTAACATAATAAGGAAAAATATATCATTGTTACTCAGCTCTGGCAAATGTGAAAAGTCAGGAGCACAGGTCGTGGTTAGCGAGTGTGAGCAGAGCGTCGCGGCGGCGGCGGCGGCGGGCGCATGGCGACAAGCGGAGCCGAGCGCCGGCCGCGCCGCGGGCCCGCGCCAATTGCTTCCTTTGATCACGACGTTTCGGAAGAGGTGAGTGTATCGATTTGATCTTCGGCATAAAAGGTATTTTAATATGTGGTTTCGCTATCAGATGATTCATGTATATCATTTAAATTTGCAGTCAAGTCCGGAAAATAAACAAGCTTTTCGTTTACCTGAGATCCGTGAGGATCCAGTGAGTTCAACTTCAAGTGTCGTTGCGTCGACGTCAGGCGGTGTCGACAGTCTCGCACCACCAGAACAACGCGCAAGGTCACATTCTTCTCCAGCTGTTCACACAACAACGACTGTGGCAACCACTTCGGCTCTTCAGACGCCAGCCGCTCCGCGCATCGATATATCTCGCGCATCCAGCTCTAGTCACCAGGATTCGCGTGATAGCTCACCTGAATTGGCACTGTTCGCGGGTGGTGGTAACGGCGAAGACACACGCGCTCGACTCGAACTTGGCTTTCGAGAAGACGGGGCGGCGGATCTACGTTCATCTACTGAAGAACTTGCTTTTTTAGAAGGCGCACCTGGAGGTACTGACACACGTGCACAAACTGCAGCACCACCTTCTCGTCGGCACTCACGTAAAGACAGTCAAAGTTCTGAGGCGGCACTTCTCGCTGTATCAGGCCGAACTAGCCGTCTCTCTAGTGTTGGATCTCAGTGTTCTGCGCATTCGGCACTCTCAGGATTTAGTCACGCTAGTCGAATATCGAGGCTTTCTGTAGTTTCGGGTACTTCCCGTTCACCTTCACCGCACAAAATGCTACTTGAAACATCATTTTGTGGGCCAAAGCCGATAGAGACAGATCCCGAAATATGCACAGCTGCTGTTGAAGAAAGGCTCCTCGAAATGGCTAAGCTGACCGATGAAACGGTAGCTTCAATTCCTGATATTCAATCTACACCCGTTCAAATTGCTTCATTCCCACCAGTAGATGCGCGTGATCGTCGTGAGGTACGAACAGAAGTAACGGTTGAGAATGCGCGACCAGCTAGTGCACCTCGGCTCACTTCTCCAAATGCACCGAATAGTACACCCGTTCCAGGCCCTGCACCGTCTACTACATCACTAGATGATGAAAAGCGATTAAAAGAAACAAGAAACCGGGCAAAAGTGGAAGAGCGCCGAGCAAGATCGAGAGACCGCCGTGAACCAGCTCAGCCTGAAGTGCATCGACGTGGTAATCGTTCAAAAGACATAATAAGAATAAAACTTAAGCCTGACGATGAATACGAAGATGACGAAGATGAAGAAAGTGAACGAACTTTGATAAGTGGAGAGCCTGCACGAAAACCAATAACGCTAGAGTTAAACGATCGACCTGCACGTCCTAATGAACCTACAAGCCCACAAACTACCTCGAGGCGACAACGAGATAGTCGAACACCCTCCCCATGTGGTGCACCAGTGTCAAGAAAATCATCTTTTTGTTCTCTTTTTAAGTCACGTGAGACTATCGCATCTCCAGACTCCCCATCTGATGCATTGCGTCGCAAAAAAAGTCTTAATGAGGGCCGATCTCGTAGCAAAAGTCGTGATCGCTCTACAACACCCTCTTCAACAGGAAAAATAAAAGGCTCAGTACTATCATTGTTTAAGACACCACGGCGCAGTGGTACTTCACCTTCACCAGGTTCTCGTGATGCCTCTCCAGTAGTTCAACAACAACGACAATTTCCACAATCAAATGTAGAAAAACAACGAGGAGAAAAACTTAAGTATTACGAGGATTCAAAAGATGGAATTATTCATATCCCCTTACATACACCACCTGATGAAATAAATTCAAAAGATAACATACACGAAACAGTTTCTACCCGTGAAATTTCACGTCCTGCTTCAGCACCGCAACAACGGGCTCCACTCGAACGAAGTGCAGTTATTTCTTCCATTACTCCCATATCCCTTCCAAAACGGACCCAACGAACTGTACTACCCGATGGGAGCATTATTATTCCCTTACACTCTCCTACTGAGAAGACCGTTTCTACAGAATTAACTACAAATGTAGAATCTACTTCTGATATTGAACAAATAGCAAGAAAACCAGAAACAGAATCTACTCCCGACAAATGTATGAACAATATTTCCGAACAAAGTTCGGACGCAGGATGTACAGAGACAATGGTGCCTGAAGATATCGCGGCAGTTGCAAATGTCACAGATCGTCCTAGAAGAAAAGAACGGATAATATTCACGACCCACGTGGGAAGCAAAGAACAAGTTTTCAGCACTCAATTTAGTATAACGAAGACACCAAGTATTACTAGCGAAATATCAGAATCGATTCCGAGCTTTCCTGAGAATGAGGAAGTCCAACTGAATGAATTATCACAACTGACATCGACCTTGAAAAATATTGAGGTCGAAGTTAATGAGTTTTTGCCAACCAGCGAAGAAATGATCGGTGAAATAGGCGACGAACAAACGGTTCGAGAAATTAACACAAGTCCACCGCCAGACACTGGACGCGACTCTTCAGAGTCAGAAGCGAGTTCAGAAGTGGCGACGACTCACGGAGGTAGCGAAGCGGAGCGTCGAGGTCTCGTGGTACAAGAATCATTTGAAGAGTTACCATACGTACCAACAACGCTCCCTTTGGAACGATCGCTAGCATTGCCGATGATCCCAGTACGCGATCGCAGTGACATTCATGTCGCTGGCGTACAGCGACCACGGGCAACTCGAAGTGCAGGGGGAGCATTAGGTGCATTGACTCCCCCCTCGGTACCTACGCCCAGTAGCAACGTAGCAGAACTTAGCGGCGAGCGATTACACATCAGATTGCCACGGCGTGCGCGTGCTGCTTCAACCGCTTCTGCTGCGGCCCCACCTCCTCCACCGCGCAACGTTCGAGCTCGGTCTCGAAGTGGAGGTGATGGTAAGCTATGTTTTTTCTAGATTTATTTTGTGTATTTTGAAGCAAATTGCATTAGATATTGATTTGAGTTAAAAAATGTAGATTTAAATTGTTTCCAGTATGAAACTGAAAATAAGATTGCTCATTTATATATGAGTAGTTATTTTGTCAAATTAATTGGCAACAATGTAAAATAATCTCAGTTTATTATTTAAAAATAAAAGTCTGCTCTCAGTTTTCTGCAATTTTAAAGTCTGGTAACTTTTCCGAACCTGTAGTAGTGTTTAATTTGACAATCAATAAGTATAATACTTGTATATTGAAAAAAAAATCATGTACAGTCGGGGTAAGAAAAGGTTCGTCACCTTAAGATCTATTTTCGTGTGCTCAGTATGAGCGATAACCTGCTTTACCGATTGAGTATGACATATTGCGTCGCAATGTCATTATAAGTCGCATCTAGCAAAGAGTATTATAGCGTTTAAACGCTATAATAATAATAAGAAGAAGCCGTCAATCGGTATGATAATTACCAACTTTTCACGAAACCTCATAATCCTTCGTGAATGCTCGTGTAACATCGGAGATTAGGACATTGTCTTGTCTTTTATAAAAGAGAGTGCATAGTATTAATCCTACTTCCTACTAATATTATAAACGCGAAAGTTTGTGTGTATGGATCTGGCTGATTTCTCTGAGGTGTGGATGGATGTTTGTTACTCTTTCACGTGAAATTTACGGGTGAAACCGCAGGACGGTAGTAGTAAATAAAATAGTAAAAATAATTACAGTAAAATTTATTCATTTAAACAATTCTTATTTATTTTATTAAAAACGAGTATATCCGCCATTCGTATCAATCACAGCTTGTAGTCGCTGTCGCATTGATCCAACAAGGCGAGAGCATATGTCGGTTCCTCTGAAGCCCTCCCAGACACTTCGGCAATGTTCTACGACAGCTGCTTTGGTTCTATCGTTATTATTTATCCATGCTGCACCAGCAAACGCCATAGATTTTCGATAGGATTTATCCGCCGCTTTTGCAAGCCAAGGAATCACCACTACTTCCTGGTGCCGATGGAACCACTCATCACAAGTTATGTGATTACATTAACCGTCACTTAAAATAACGGCCGAATAATATTACAAGCGTTTTTATTCTAAGATTGCAAGATATTGCAAGAAAATATATGACACTGAAAGACTTCGACAATTTAGTAGAAGATATCATATCTAATTTAAATCTTGTAATGACTAATTAGGCCATAAAAAAGTTTTTATGTTGATATGACACTAGACGAAGTCCAAAGATGTTACACTATTTTGAATCAAGTTATCATACTATGTTAGTTTAATTTTATATGCAGTTGTCTGTTTAGTGCTTTAGATTCAAAAGCTACTAAGAGTTTACGACTTGATAAAGGAATGAATTTGAAAACTGACGAAGGTTTTCTTACTCTGACTGTACATATATTCGCATTATATACATATGTCGGAGATTCACATGGATAGCCATCTAAACGATTGTCTTCGTCTACCTCTAAATTCAGTCAGTACGCACGTCTGGCGCTGGCGTTGCCCCAAGACCAAGAGACCAAGTGCCTCACTCAACAAAGGAACACACACTGATAGATACGCCATTAAATCTTTATATTTCCATCTTTAGGCTGTGTAACCAAATACTTGCCCGTCTTATATTTCTTACAATTGACGTCTCTCCACTGACAATCTTTAAAACGTTAATCACATTGTGTGTTATTGTCTTTCTAATAAATGAGGTCGTATACCCGTATAAATAAATTATCTCTATACCCTGTTCAAGTTAGCTTGATCTTTTTGACAGACGGGCTGGTGATGAGAAACAGAAAATATAACATTTTATAACAGTCGATGGAACGATGGAATGCGTAATTCAAACTAAAATTAAAAAGAAATTTAACTTATTTTTCTAAAAAGAGTTATACCAGCTAAAGAGACCCCAACCACTAGCCAAAGAGACCCCAACCAAAAGGACCCCCCGTTCGTAACAATGTTACATCGATCGGACGGTAGGGACGCGAATAACAGGCACTAACAGCTACAAATATCGATTACAAAAATCCTTATTAAAGATTGAAGAGAGATTGAGAGAATTGATTTCAGTGTTTCTATTTAAATTTTACTTTGAAGCAATAATATATAATAGAAAAAGTCTTAAAATATTCGGATAACGCTTAAATCTTTAGGAAATTTTGTATTATATGTATTTTTTTAAATATTTTTACAATTTTTAAAATCATTAAATTAAGAAAATAATATGTTCGTCATTGCAAAGTTATGTCGATTAGAAAAATTTACATCTGTCAAAAAGATCAAGCTATCTTGTACAGGGTATAACATACTTATATATGACTATATCTACTTAAAAAATAATTGGAGAAAAACGATACAAAAGGAAACAAGCATTGGACTCAAATATCGGCAACATTCTTTATTTACAATACAGAATATAGGTGGACATCAATCTTATGAAACTTTTCATCAATCAATAGTGTAATAGTTTATTCAAGTAGGCTATTACGAGCGTTTCTTTTAATCATTAATTCGCAGAATTGTATTAAATGTAAACCTGCGGTTTGAAATGTAAATTCTACTGATAAGAACCGACAAGAAACTCAGTATTTACCCTTTTCTATCATCTTAAATACTAAATTATGTCAATCAAATACAATTAAGTATATATTATATATCCAAACTGAAAGGCGACAAGTATTAGCGTTACGGTTTTATATCATATATATAATCTTGTGTTGAGTAATACGAAAGTTAATTATTATTGTTTATGAAAGTTTTTAAACAAACGTTTTGATATTTATTAAGTTAAAAATTTAATTTTGCCAATTTATTTATTACAGAAACGTATACCTTGCCCAAGAAGGATTTATTGACTTTGCGGAGTCGGAAACTTGGCGTTATAAGCTTAAGCCCTCGTGTTTATACATTGATCATCATTGATTCTATCAAAACGGTTAATATTTATCGTAAATATATGTAACATTGTTTTAAATATAATGAGATCCAAAACATCCTGAAGGGATTCTCGAGCTCCAAAATTATAAATTGGCTGGACAGCTCTTTTGTGAAATCAAAACTGATTCAATATCTGTAACGTTTCTCTAGGCAGTAATATGCCTAGTGAAAATAACCTAAATAAGTATTCTAGTCGAGCGGAATCAATATGAGTTACTTAGCTAATTTTTCTAACCGCATGCTGTGAAACTGATACAAAACCACTCCAGACTCAGAGGATTCCACTGATGTTTCTAGAAAAGGTCCTTAGTTCAAATTTATTAAAAATGATCACCACTTTTTTGACTGTTTCGATTTCATATAATTAATATAACGGACTCAGTTATACGTTTAGTTAATACAGTTCATAAACCAAACAATAGCGTCAAAAATTACGTGATTCACCTCTCTTCTGAGTAAATTCACAAATTTCTTGTTTAAACGACTACCGAAAAGAAGTTTTACATACAATTGTTCTCTTCAGAAAAGTTTTCTGAAGCTTTAAAGCTTTAAACTATGAAAAAAGTTGCCCAACAGGGAACGATATCGATTAAAGCAATATTTTTTAAATATTACGTAATTTAGCAACTGGCATGGAGGCGAGAGGGAAATCAGACTGGATTGACTTCTCCGAGGTGCCAGAGCGACGGAAGCAGCCGAAGCGCATTCAAACTTTACCAGCGACTGCTCGCGACTCAGTGGTGTTCAGTTACGTGCCACCCGAGCGGTGTCGCTGCGAGTGCCACGCGCACGGACACGTGCCCGACGCGCCGCCCGACGACGAGCTCCCGCTGCTGCAGGATGACTCCCGCCACATGACCGTCAGTTCCTCGTCACTGGAGTTCGAGGAGGACGGCGGGCACGTACAGGTCAATGTGCACATCGCGCCCTTCACCGCCGACCTTGACTTGCAACACAACCATGCAGATACGGTACTTATGACGCTGACATTATACTTCTCATTGCTCTTATCATTTCAAATTCTAATTATTTCAAAAATATATAAAGACTAGCTGCCCGTCCTGACTCCGTCTGGACGAAATAAAGATTTTATTTACTTCCTGATTGCGGCACCACCTAACCGGGTCTAATCTAAGCCATCCTGCGATCCATTACAAAAAAAAAATCATCGCAATTGGTCTAATCGCTAAGGAGAAGTTCAGTGATATACACACGTATAGAAGATTTATCTATAATGATATTATCTTAAATTATATAATAAACATAAATAGTATACAACAAAGTTGCTCTCTGTGTCTCTATCTCCTACAGAAAAGCCCGCGATAGCATGTGTATCTTTTAAGGTATACAGTGGCGGACTAACAGGGGGTGGTAGGGGCGGCTCTCCCCGGGCCTTCTTGTCTTGGGGATCCCCCAAATGCATCCACGTTATCGTGATCAAATCCTAAATTAGACTTTAAAAATGTGCTTAGTACCTACATAATTTCATCAAGATCAAAACACTACACTCTACAGCCATCTAGACTTTTTACGCGGTACTAATATTCTTTAAACTTCGCTGAACGCGTCCAATACGATGGGGGAATCCTCGTTTTTGTAGCGGGTACTTCCCCTGGAATTCCGGAATGAATGAAGTGGAAATAACTCGCTCTTATTCGCCTACATTTACATTCACTGCATTATATTTACGACGAAAAATAAACATTGGCCTCATTTAAAATATACTAAACTTCATTCCGTTTATATTTAATAGTTTATTCGTGTGTACTGATAATTTTGCGAAAGGGTAACTTTTTTCAAATGAACGTAAACACTTATTTATACACACAAATGTAATCTGAATAAGAAGCTTGTAAAACTACATTTTTTTAAAGCTGGCAGGCCTCATTCAGCTTTGCCACCCCGGGCCTCTGACGGGCTTAGTCCGCCACTGAAGGTACGATATAAATGTACGATAAAAAATATTTTTATTCATTACAAATAAGTAGAAAACTATAGATTATTTGCGAAGCCACTTCTTATTAATCCTTATTCGGATAGGTAAGGTACCTTTAGTAAATATAATTAAATTGTCTTTTACACTAGAATATTTGAATTTAATTACGTAATTAATTTAATTGAAACTTTAGAAGATATTACCGTTTCCAAATGATGTGAACGGCTGGTCGGATTACTAGCTGTTACAATATTAACCGTGGCAGTTAAATCATACAGATTTTACAAAAAAAATACGATTCATATTTCTCATTTAATTATTATATGAAATAATAAATAGACTATTATAATATATAAATAAAACAAATACAGCTATCAATTATTTTCTTTACTAATAAATTGCATCCGTGCGGAGCCGGGGCGTGTCGCTAGTATAAAAATAAATTACTGAAATTGTTTCTGTGCGATTTACAATTTTTACAAGCTATACTTGCAATATTGCTTACTAAATATGATAAGTTTATTTTTTAAATACTTTTACATTGTGATTGTACCCCGAAGTTCTTGGTTCAATTCTCGGCTCGGACCAGGTATCAATTCGTATATATAATTATGATAATAATTCTTTAATCTAAAAATCAACTTCACAGTATGGTATTGTTTCAGACGCTGCCCCAATGACCGGCGGCTGTCGTTCACGCTCACCGTACCTTACTTGTGTCTCTCCGAGTTTAACCTTTTATAAGATATATTATTCTCTATTGACCTGAGGCGAGATGTTATCATTTTTGAGATGTAAATTTACCCGTTAGGTACTTATATAAATTTATAGCGTCGTTTGTAATTCTTACTATCCATCGTTGACCCTTGATTGCATTTTTTGATGTTTATTAAATTGTTCGTGTATAATATTTCGTTAGGCGATTGTATGTACTGATTGTATTATAGTACCTAAATAGGATTCACGGACAGTGATAGAGCGAAGCTGCCTTAAATACTAGCAGAGTGTGACCGGTGGCGGCCAACCACATCCTTATTCAAACTAATAATAATGTTCATATTTAAAATATTCGTTGTGAAAAACATCAAACATCTATATTTAGAGAATCGATTATAATTTACCTAGTGTTAATAAAAATATTGAAGCCATTATTCTGATTACTATTTGTATCGTAGGAACCACGTGTATATAGGTATGTTGGAATGAAGAAAGCGTATTATGTTTGAATGATTTAACAAGTGTTTGCTCAATTAGCAGTCCGCTCATTCCGGCTGGTATTATTTCAGCTTATGTTATTATACATATCTGCAATCCTTTTTATTATACATTGTACAGAAAGAAAACAAAGAAAAAACATTATTATTATTATAAAGTATAATAAGTGTCTACTTATTATACTTTATACAGCGCCGTAGAGAGAAAAATAAGTTAATTCTTTAATAGTCCACAGTTCCTTTTTTATTCTTTATACTAGTTTCCTATACTACAGTCTTAATTCCTTGCTTATAATATTTATCGTAGATTTTAGAGCACCTAATGTTTAAACTTGAGAACTAATTAGCATCTAAAAAGCCTTTCATTTTGGCTTTTTCTAAATGCAAATTTCTGACTTTGCATCGCTATCGAGACAGCTTTTCATAAGTCCCCTTTGGGTGAATGACACCGGCAGCTTAGATATATGACAAAATCATTTGATTATATTTAAGAAACAAACCTTATTTATTGTTATATATTTAATTTTTAGATATTTTCACTTTATGGGGACATCACTGCAAAGGTTTTAAAAATTTAATTAAATCTTGATCGTTTTTTTGAATTTTTTGTATCGTCCGTCTGTTGTACAGGTGAAAATGAGATGTGAAATATTACAATGTATGACTATATTATTGAAATGAGCCGTTATGTATATGTATGATAATTTAAACAGGTACACTGTAAGGTTTACTGATACAAGGATGTGTTTGGTGACGCAGTGTTGCCATTTACACGACATATTTAGAAGGTGTTTTCTTATCACTTTGTTTTGCATTAGCTATTTAAGTTAGCCCTGTTAGTATATCGAGCTAATACATTATTTTATTCAAACCAATTGGTACAAAATTCTCAAAAAATGTTACAGTTGAGGAATTTCAACTGTTAAAAAGATTTTATCATTTCTTTAACATTTTGTCGAATGATTGTATATTTTGTAAGTATTGGAGCGAAATTAACGAAATAGTGTTTTAAAACCTTTACTATCAAAGTATTTTTACTATTAAGAAAAGATATAGCAGTGCAAACTGCATTTAGAACTTGGTCATGGTATTCGCACATATCATGTGTCAAAATTTTACATTTCGTTATGTATGTCAACCCAATTTCGGTGCAGTGGAACTGAATCATTGTCTTTACAAAAACGTCTTAGTGACGAGTTGTCAGATACCTTTCAAAATATATAGCAAACGATAGCAAGTTCTAGAACGGCAAAGGCTAAGGCGGTTTCTTCTTTATGCTCCTAACCAATATTTTAATCGTTTTTCGGGTTATTATTGTTAATCATTTTGAAATGTTAATATTTTTTTATGTTACTTGGTAGTTTTAATATTTAGATAAATGGAAATTCGCATATTGAAAATTTCACATATAGCTACATCAAAAATAATGTTTATATAATTTCTAGCAGAATATTTTTATTAAATATACATACCCGAAATCTAAAAAATGAAAATGAATAGATTGGAATACTTTACCCAATTAACAAACTGTTCATATAACATCAATCCCATAACATAAAGATAACTCGCGCGCGTCTGTACGGTAATAGAATCCGCTTTATATTTATTTGAGTAATCAATAGGAATAGATTTTAATTTCCTAGCAAGTCATTTGGTGCTGGTCCGTTTCGCTCGCCTTCGTTTTCTTCTGCATATTCATATATTGTTAGTTACTTTCATGCAATAATAAGTAAGAATGTATGTACCAATGTTAAAGTACTTCTACAGATTAGACAAAAGTCTGAAATATAAATTTTTGCTTTCCAGCTTTGTATTTTTATTGCCTATTTACCCTAACATTTAATTATATGGAACTACTCCGGACGTTGTACGGCTGGAATGATTATATTATTTATTTGTTAAAAAAATCCGACCGCAGTACCACGAACTAATAAATAAGCACCACCCGGGTCCAATCTACAACAGCCAGAGACCCATACTATGTATTATTAGATAAATTAATATTTTTCATAAATGAGTAGTTATAGATGCATTCACAAATATTATTTTTTGTTGTTCTGCCGATTTAATTCTTACATAAATACATGAATCATCTTGTAAGTGGCATCGAGATATACACGCCAACAATTTAACGGAGGAGTGGAGGTGCGCCTTCGTGGACGAACAGATTTAAGTATAATGTATATGGATGGCTCAAATACAAAGTAGATTGCCTGTATAAGAGATCGGCGCCCATTTATACGCTCATACTAAAGCATACGAGTAACGATCTCGCACTTAATTTCTCTCAGATTTTAATTAGTGTCAATGTTTTAATGTTTACATTTCGAAGCTACCTGTAAGCTGGCCAGTGGCCGAAAGCTATCATGTCCCATCTAAGTATATACTAATATTATTCTACCTCTTCGACTAAATGTTAACACATTGGAAAATAAGTAACATCTGGTGGCCCTGGGATCTTCGAATATCTTCTTGATTGCATAATTTGCAAATGAAAAATCTTTCGTAAATAAAAAACAAATTTTATTTGTTACCTTCATACAATCGCGAAAATAATCATGGCTGTTTCGATAAGACACATAAATGCATTTGCTTTACAATATAAATATGACTAGCACTCGAGTAGAGAACTAGACACAAAACAACCGAGCCTAGCACTGACATTCAGACAACTTATACATATATTATTGTATATATAAATTATGTGATCATAGAAACATTCTGTAGTGTAGTATCAAAAAGTTATTCTTAAACATTTTATAGACGGGAGGACTGAGGTCAGTGGTGGCACAGGAGCTCGTAATGCCTCTCACTTGAAAATCTTGCCCTGATTGAACTTGCGACCCTTGGAGTCGGTACCGGACCATGAGAAGTAATCTTGCACCATCTTCTTGGTCTCCTCGCTCTTGGGGTCTAGCTTCTTCCAGTCATACGACTCATAGTCAATCTGGAATAAAGAAAAAAAAGTTTTAAGTAAAATAAAAAAATTGGAGCCCAGAAGGCACGCAGTGGTCAATTGAATTTTCGAGTGGTTTTGTTTATTAATCTCGAGCTTGGCATATAAGAAAAGTGAGGAAACCAGCATTTTACCCAACCTTATTTTACAAAACAGCAACCAAATTTAGTCATGCTCCAAGAAAGTTTACAAAGGAGGAGGCCAATCCCAGTAATGTTATATCGGATACGGCGGGCTGCTACTACTACTCACTGCTAGAATAAATAGAAAATAAAAAGGGTGCACTCGGGAGATGCTATAGTCGAGGACGGTCTGACCTGCCAGTCGGGCGACAGCGGGAAGGCGAGGTCGGCGCCGCGCCACACCCACACGCCCGAGATGCTGGAGTCGTCGTCGGCGCCGAACAGGCACACCGACGCGAACGCCTGCTTGCGCATCTTGTCCAGGCGCTGGAACATGCCTGCCGCCGCACACACAGCGTTATCACACTCGTACATGTCAAACGTCAGTGGAGTCGTTCAGGTAAAAAACCTGTTTGTCACTTACCTGTGATGAGGTTGCAGCTCATGAACACCTTGGAGAGCTCTTCGGGGTACTTGTACTCAGCGTACCAGATAGAATAGTTTTCAGGGTCAAACTTCTCCCAGAAGTATGGAATAGATACTGTCTCGTCCTCATTGGAGTAGCACCTCTTAAAGTCGTCCATGTTGAAAGTTCTATTAACAAACAGAGTGAGAGTTAAGGTTTATAGAATTGTATAATCTCTTAGATTGACTGTTCCACGGTGCATTAATAATTACACTATTATAAATAAAGGCATACGCACACCTAATATAAGAATTGAAAGATTTTTTTTTTATTTGTTTATAGAATAGTTTTTGAAAATATATCTTTTTTAGTACTGGTTACAGTACCAAAACATTTAAAAAGACATATATTTATTAAAAACAATACTGTTGGGGTTGGACTAAATCTTGACTAAATAAATTAAATTTATTAATATGAGTATTCAGACACTTAAACATCAACAAATGTGTAGAAATTAGGAAACATGTCAAAAGTTGAAATATTGGAAATATTAAAAGGCTAAAATAAAAATTAATATTGAAAAGACGAAAATGAAGTAGTAACTTTTATTTCTAAAATAACTATAATTCAAAGCAATATATATCTTAACTCACCCCTTTGGCATGGAGTCAAAAGGGTCCTTAGACTCTTTGGGCTTCTCATCAATGTCATCATCTAAAGTGGGTTCTGGTTTCTCCTCCTTCTTTTTTGGCTGTTCCTTCTTCTCAGCCTTCTTATCTTTCTTTTCACCATCCTGTAAACAGTAATTGTATAAATTTATGGTTAAGGGTGAATTTAATAGTTTTATATAACTTTGGTTAATTGATGAAATGCATTTATTTTTAATCACACCTTCTAACATTCTTCCCTATGATTCACCACATTGTCTTGTAGAAAATACTTTTTTTAGCCTCAAGACTACTTTTCTTTGAACATATATTTTGTTTGGTACAATATAGTGTTAAAAAAATTTACCTTCTTGGACTGCACGAGGCATTTCTTAGGATTATATGTGGGGGGATCTTCACACAAGGTGATGGTTCCTGTGACAGAGGATACTTGAGGCTGGTTGGCCAGCGTCAAGAACCAACGCTGTACATTCACGAGTGAGGAACGTAAGCTGGAGTCCAACACATTCTGTAATTTAATAGAAATAGTTTAAAAAATTGCATTCAAATTTATGTATTTTAGAATGAATAAATATTTAAGGTCATACCTGGAAGGAATGTATCAGTGTGGTGAAGACAATGATGTCAGCCAAGGTGATGCGTTCAGTGACCAAAAATGTGCGAGTGAGCAGATGGTCATCCAGAACCTTCAACGCCGCCAACAGGTCAGTCTTTGCACGCTCTACATTCTGTTAACAGAAGTCATGATATTACATATCCCTAACAACATCTGTTAGATACAAAATTAATATACAAATGCCAGCTATATAAAATTCTGTGAAGCAGTATTTTCTTTGAAGGTGGTATAATAATAACAATATCATTAATAGATTTATTCACTCACAAAAGTAATATTAATTTATAGGTCTGTGGTCTGTGGTCTGTTCATGGCATAATATCAGCCATTGACTGATATTACAATAATAATTGGCATTATTAACATTACCTTAAGATAGTTTAAATAAATACTGATCAAACCTGTTTGTTGAACTGCATAATGCCCAGGTAAGGGAAGACCCAGGCGCAAGAGGCAGGGAGCAGCTCGCTGTCAGCCCATGATGCCCACTGGTAGATAGCAGCTTGTGTGGCCACATCTGACCCACGGAGAGTAGCATTTGCCACTTCACAGAAAATATTCGATTGAAGAATTAGAAAAAAATAATTTATTAAATTCAGTAAGTAGTTGTTATGTTTTAGGTATAGAAGTACCTAATCCAGAAAACAAATATTATAAATAAATAATACTAAATCTTATAAAAATTTATACAACTGTCTATATAGATGATACTATTACCGCAATGACATTGAGTAAATTAAAATAAATACATAATTAGGAATATTGAATATTTATAGTATATTTTCATTCATAGCAACTAAAAGTATATAAGTAATTTAAAACTTATGACATACCATAGTAGGCAATTGCGTTGCTCTCTGTAAGTAGAACTTTCCCGTCAGAGCTTTCGTATGCTGGGACCTAAAATTATTGGCAATCATTACACGTCACCGTCAAAAACATCTGGACCGATAACACATACACTACACTAACTCAATAATAATCACTCACTTTGCCGGCCGGGAACTTCTTCAGGAACCCATCTGACTTATTAGTTTCGCCGAAGACAAAGTTAGGAGCTACTTTTACATCGGCTCCGGAGTACTGTGCGGCGATCAACGCCTTATAAGCACGAAAATTTTCCGGATAAGTATAAAGTACCTAGAAAAAATATATGTGTAACATGTTAGAATTTAAATTGGTAGCATCATCTATCATTGCAATAAGCTGGATTACTTTAGATCACGTAGATAATTTAAAATTTAAAAGCACGTACCCCGGCCGCCATGGTTGAGGTCTACTCGGAAAGAGAAAGATCACAGGGGTAAGGGGAGGGTATTGGCATATGACATTGACAGTCACTGCAAAACGTTGAGAAATTATTTGACCTTGTTGGTATATTAAAATAAACGCCTCAACTAACATTAAAATTCATGTTTTTAAAGAGTAAATGTTAGTATAAAAATTACCAAAGTAATATATAAATAATCATAATTCATTACTTGGTACTGTAATACTTAATGGAATACTTATAACCATTGTTTGAAAACTCTTGAATGGTATTCGATAAACTATTTGTAGCTGTTATTTAATTGGCAAATATAATTATAAAAAAACTATTTAATTACGCAAAAATATTTAGTAAAATAAAATTTTCACTTGTTGCCGTTTACTATCTGTGTTTTAAAATTATTCTATTTAATCTGTCAACTTTATTTAGATCGATCATCGATGGTGTGTTCTGCAGACAAGTCGTTTTTCTTTAACAAGTGATAAGATCAACCAAATTAAAAATTAGTACGAATTAGATCGTACGAACGAGATCAACATTCTTAACTGAACGTAACATAAAAACAACACCATGGTAAGAGTCACAACGTTATTTGTATTTCGACTTCATTATTGGTTGCTCCTATGTGTTTCTGGGTGTAAACCGGTGATTTAAGCAATTCAGAAATAATTAGAAAATTATTTTGGCTATTTACATCTTGGCTTTTATTAAATATTAGATCTATGCATTTTTATTGAAGAGAGTTTTATTAATTATTTGTAAAAAAAAACAACTTTACTTTTACAGGGCAACGAAAATTCAATTCCTATGGAGCTCTGTTCAAACTGTGAGTATGCATTTCGGTTTTGCAAAATCCTTCACCTTTCTGTGATTATTTTACTTGCCTTATTATAACCAGTGTTTCATTGCATACTATTTTCCGTTACCAATACCTAATCTTATTTGAGATAAAACAATCTTATCCTTTAAGTAACAACTCCCCATTGTAATGACTAGCATAAAAATAAGTTATCCCCAGTACTTAACATATTGTTAGCTTCCTGTTGCAAGAGGAGACGAGTAGTGGATACATTTTGAGTGCGGAATAGGGTGTGCGTAAGAAGCATAACATGAGGTTTGTTTCAGCACGTGTTAACTGCATTGATTTTAAGGTGGAGAACTGTGAGTGTCGTAGTGTCACTCGCTGATGTTCATCTCCATGTTGACACACCGCACGTACACCCCACCCCTATTATCCAGAACAATTTTTTTACTAATTTTAAACTAAATTTAAATAAATTGAATTGAAATATAATGTAAAAAATCAACAAATAGCTATTAATATTTTTATGGTGTAGGAAAACCATAGTCTATGTGAATGTTGTGACATGTGTAAGCATTTAATGGTGATTTTTTTAAATTAACTTAAAGTTTATCGTTGTCATTGAATTTAATTGAATGTTAATTCTGGCTCCTAGTTGCCAGTTGTTTAACAACACGAACATTTTGCTTGCTATCATTGTCTGTTAAATGTGATTTGTGTGCATAATCAGCTGTACCGTGTACGCCATAGTTCTTAGATGAAAGCTTATCTATTTGTTTATTCTAGTTGGTGTACTATACTATATAATTTGTTGTAATTTTTATAACCATTTGCTCTTCTCTATGCTCAAAATCGAAATTAAAAATTGTTCTGGATGTACATAGATTATTTTAAAATTTGGGCTAATGCATCCGCATCACCAATGCCTCTAGAGTACAGAGTTCTTAGAATATATTGTGAATGTTTGTGATGGTTAGATTGTTTTATAATTGTGCAGATGTGAGGAATGTATGTGATGGGAGATGTCAAATATCAGGTCACAACTGGGAGCCATTGTTCAGAGAGCTCGTTATATTGAATCTAAAGGAAAAGCCGAAAAGTTCATCAGTCTGTCGTATACTTGGTCAAATAGCTGTCGAGAAAACCACCAGCATAGGTTTGACAATCCTCAAAATCCCCGCGCCTTTATCTTTCGTTTTATGTTGAATTATTTCTGTTATTTTCTGTGCTTCTTATATTCAAAATGTGATTTAAAAAGAGCTTCTATGTGGACTTTCGTATCTGACTTCTCTCATTGCTTTATATTTTTGGTGGCTGGTGTAGACCGAGGCGACATAACTGTCCGCCAGGTATCGCTTCCGTACGTTTCGGTAGGAACAGATGCGCAATGCTTCGAGCACGGGAACGTTTAGAATGGCTTTGTATGTTAATAATAGAATAGCAGGTACTAACATACAACGTGGGCGTTCATAGATCGCTCACGACAAAACGACACTAATCGAAATACAGACGGGTTGATCGTATCTATAATAATAGACGTAATACACACGAAAATACTCTTTAAATAAGTCTTATCGCTTAAAATTCAGTCCTCGACTTAAATTCAATAGCTAAAGTAAATATTGTCTCGATTTGTCATCATTTTGTACTCGGAATGTTTAGCTATGTGCGGTTGTGAGATAATCAGCATGCAGTCTGCATACATGACTTCCGCGCGTATGGAACAATACGAATTCAGTAGCAGTTATCGCGAACACACAATAATAACAAATACTGTGGTTCGACTTAACCGTCACAACCTTGAAACGTTAGAGGCGAACCCGAACCAATAATATTAAAACTGAACATCAATCGAATTAAAATAGATCACTCATTCATTAAAGATCGAGAACCCACTACACTAGATAGCGGTCAATACTGTAAATAGCAGATCGTAGTATCCGAGCCGCACACACTGTACGCTTGCACTCGCCCGCGGGCGGCCCGGCCGGGCCGGTCCGGTCGGGTCGCGCCGGCGAGCGCGTCCGGATGATGTTTGTACGCGACGCAGTCGACGCGGACGAGATCCGGCGGCTGGGCAAGCGCTTCCGGAAGCTCGACCTCGACAACTCGGGCGCGCTGTCCATCGACGAGTTCATGTCGCTGCCGGAGCTGCAGCAGAACCCGCTCGTGCAGCGCGTCATTGACATCTTCGACGCCGACGGCAATGGCGAGGTAACGTACGCTACGGCTCGGTGAGTATGACTTGCTTATGGCCGTTATTCCGTGACTAACGTCCGCCGTGCTCGTGATGTGACGTGACAAACTGTGAGATGTTCTTGTTTACTTATTTGATACAATTTGAGGTCGTGGTCGACTAATGGTGAAGATTTCGGACACAGCGATGATTAGTGTAATCGACCTGAAATTATTTTTTTGTTACAAAAAATCCTTGAAAAATAGAATAATTCATGATAAGTAATGGGACGAATTGTTTAGTGAAATAGCTTTAAAACTCTTTTAGGTGGATTTCAAGGAGTTCATTCAAGGAGTGTCGCAGTTCAGTGTGAAGGGCGACAAGCTGTCGAAGCTGCGGTTCGCGTTTCGGATCTACGACATGGACAACGATGGCTTCATCTCTAACGGCGAACTCTTTCAGGTGACCTACGTCTCAGAATTGCGCATTGGCCTAATAAAATATTATATGAAATATTATATTTATAATGATTTCCGACCATTTAATCATTTCAGGTTCTTAAAATGATGGTAGGCAACAACTTGAAGGACACCCAACTCCAGCAGATCGTGGATAAAACGATCCTCTTCGCCGACAAAGACGAGGACGGCAAGATCTCCTTCGAGGAGTTCTGCAACGTGGTGGGCAACACGGACATACACAAGAAAATGGTCGTCGACGTGTAGACGAGCTCTCCGTCTCCACCGTTTCTCGAGAAGTTTCTTGCCACGATATTTTACTTCCATTGAACTTTCAGGGTCGTCTATCGAAAGCCCCGGGGCGGCCGGTCGCTCTCGAGAGCCCGTGGAGGCCGACGCCACTCTTTCGCATTCGTCCTCGGCTCCTCTTCGCTCTAGCTAGAACACTATTCAAATTGTGCGCCTGTCGCCCCTAAGTCGACGTTCTGTCGTCAACGGCGTGTTTGGTGGGACGTGGCTGTTCTCGCGTAACGGCTTGGCATAGTGACGCCACCTTCCGTTTTGGTTCCCGTCTCGTCGACATAGTTTCACCGCGCGCTAAAATAACTATGGCGAACCTTTTTATTTAATGTTTCGCGTGATACAGATTCAGATTCGGTATATTAATTTATTCATATTCGGGTCAGACCACACCCGATGATGTAAATGAACTAATCACTGGAACATGCGGGCTTGTAATATTGAGTACAAATCCGCGACGTAGGGGCGACCGAGGCGCCTCAAATCTATCATAATATATCATCAAACATTACTAACTAAATATAAGACATACATATATTTACTTCATATTATAGATATACATCGTTAGAGAAACTTTTATCGTAGTCAAATAAATGGATTTTTTTATTATTTTGTTGCAGTAATATTAATTCGTATTGTTATTTAGTATTTTATGTTACGTTAGGTATCGGTTTCAATGCAGTCGGTGTTTGTCGGTATAGCCTAGCCTCGGTCGGTAGAGCCCGGCTCGGTCGGTAGAGCCCGGCTCGGTCGGTAGAGCCCGGCTCGGTCGGTAGAGCCCGGCTCGGTCGGTAGAGCCCGGCTCGGTCGGTAGAGTCCGGAGCCGTCTGCGGGCGAGTGCTGTTCCGGAACTCTGAATACACGACATTTTGTAAACGCACAACAGTCGCTCCGGTCCCGCCAGACGCTCCAACTTCGAGGTTAGTGCTCATTTTTATGCGCAGATTTTTTTACTTAATTCATTTAATAATAGTTAAATATATTTAAATAAACTATACGTCGTTCTTTAAAAGCGTCAATATTTATAACAATATTAAAATAAATATAAATCGAATAACATCTCCGCTTATTAAAAACGATATTACGATACAATTAAATTATCTTTTAACTTTGTCCGAATTTAATAAAAATAAATTAAGAATAAACCGTAATATTAGCTAATGTTATTTATACCGTGACGGGACCCTCGAGCGTCCTCGACCTGTCGGATCCCCTCGCCGACCCCGGACACACCGGCCGGCAGCGGCCGAGGCGATCTCGCCTGTTTCCGTATCCGTCCTGAAGACAAAACCACCCCCCCCCGCCTCACCCTCAGCCCCCGTGCCATACCTCGTGTTACCGATATGATTACTGTGTATAACGATATTATTTGTCTACGTGGTACCACGGAAACCAGCCCAGTATGGAACTTACTTGTACGAGTTATGAGATGACACAGACGACTTCGAGAGTCGGATTGGGAGTTCTAACAAGTATTGTGTATTTTTTGTTATATTAACATTGTGTGTATAAATAGCTCGACTCTAGAGGAATAATTGTATACAAAATAATATAATATAATAATTTCCTTAAATCGTACACTATCATAGCTCCTGCGTAGTCCCGCCTGTCTGCCGGTCGGTGGGACGTCCGAGGCGTCGGCGCAGCTCACGGCAGGAAGTCATCTCGTAATACATATTACTACATTCAATTTCCGTATAGTAAGCGATAGGTCGTAAATACAATTTTTAAATATTTTCTTCTACCGATCATTGGAATGTCAAGACTCGTATGTCAAAGGTTTGAATTAAATTATGGATTGTCTCCGCTAGCTGTGTTACCTTATAGAATACTTAAGGCGCCGCCGGCCGGTCGTCAGTCGTAGCGAGCGCACGTGAATCTTAAACATCTAGTCACCTTTGTTGTGAATTATATTATATATGTAATGTTTACGCACGTGTACCTACTTAATCTGCTCCAAAACAAATTGCGTTTTGTTTCCGATTATGACGATATGTTCAAAAATATAAAAAAAACATTATTTCGAAACCAGCCGAGAAGTACAAACATTTTGATCTGATTTTGACTACTCTGTCTTCACTCGATCAACGATGAGGCTGGATTATTTTAACTTCATACGAACGTTTAAATTATGTTTGCAATTCAAGAATATAGAATAAAAATTATAGCTATAACGTTAAAGCCTTATCTCGGGGAACGGCGACATTATACACTCGACACGAGTATTGCTTTCGTGACCATTATTATAATTGTCGCTTTAAAGAGAAACCAACGACACAATGGCTGTCAGCGAGTTATGTAATAAAACATAATTACTATAATAAGTTGTAAAGGTGAGCCGAGGTCGCATTGGAGTTATTTGAAAATATGTAATGGGAACATAATATGTCGTTATAATTTTATGCAAATAATGAAAGCAACGTAAAGTTTATGCAGTTTTTTTTAATGACGTCATTGTGTATTTCGGTTAGCGGTTTAACTCTTGACGGAAATAATCTCGCGTGTTGTCGTGTATTTGAATCACTTTCTCAATGTCGTCGTTCCCGGTACAGCGACTGTACGCTGTACGCCCTTAGGATATGAACATGTTATACTGTAGTCGATGTTGTGTCGTCTGCTCATCTCCACCAGTAGGTAGCGTGTCCTAATAAGTCTGTTCTCGATTGGAACTGATTATAAGTTTTAATAAATTTTCAAATTTCCTTAAGACTTTTTATATTCCTCCTCTTTTTTACAGTTAATGTAATTTATATATTAATTCTTAATTGTCTATGGAAGAAATTTTATTTAGACAAGTTTCAATATTGTTTGAATTATAATAAATAGTTTTTAAAATTCATAAGTTTTTAACTAAAGAATATATGTTATTGGTATGGACGATTATCCCTCTCCTCTTAGAAGTATTATTGGGAGTTCTCTACAGTAACACAATATCCAGATAAATGGCATACAACTATAACTAGCAAACAACAAAGAAGGCTTCGTCTTTTGTTACAAATTAAAGCAACAATATTACAAAAGGAATTTTATGGCAGATGCCAGTACTAGATTGTATTATTATCGAGACATTTCTGAATATATATATATATATAGATCTATCAATATGGGTTATAGAGGCAGCTTAAAGATGAAACTAAACAATAAATAAATACTAAATAACTTTATTAAAACATTACACTACTTAAAGTCTATACTAAGTCTACACAAATCTAGTTGCAATACCTAATAGTTTGGTGTAATCTGCTCCTTTAGCGTGGGTCCTCTCTTTGAGAATGGTGCGCAGGATGGTGGGAATGGGGACATGGATGCGAGTGCCGAGAGGAGTGCCGTTGTCATCGATTAGGACAATGTTGTTGCTATCAAACTTTGGCACTTTAACTTTTTGGGTTTGTTTTAATCCTACTAGAATTCCTTTCTTTTTTTGACCTTTAATAGCTACCATTACTCTATCTCCAATGTAGCCCACACCTGTGAAAATCAACATGTATATTATTGCACACCACAATACAGGTTCATAAGTTTAAAAAAAAACATACAGTGAGTCTTAATATAAGTTTGATTGGTATACATTTGAACATATTTATTGATACGCTTAGTAATAAGCAACATTTCTTTATAACATAAAATTAAATGATACATTTTAAGTTTTAAAATGAATTTGAGTATAGAACAAATGATTTTTAACCATAACAACTGTGTGCTTGTATAACAGTTCATGTTGGTTCACTTTATCACATCTTAGATATGAATAAAACAAGAAAATGAATACTAACCATGTAAGCAAGCGACTCAAACAAACAATATATTTAAGAATTAATTTTATATATGATTATAATTTAAAATATTATAACAAACTTACTAGTATTTGACTAGCTGACAGATCTACATTGTCCCTACTTTTGATTTAAATTAGGTTTAGTAACGTTTTGCTTAGAAATTGTCAGATTTTTTTTTTGTTTTTATTATATTAGTATAAGCTCACGTTAACTATGATAAATTAAATTTGATTGTTCATTTTCTCGTTTTTTTCTCAAACATATTTTTATCACATTAAAAATACTTTGGTCCATTCCAAGTATTTTCACACTGGACAAATATTTAAGAGGAAATAAATGTAAAATCATTTTCTGTATCATAATTCTTGCCAGTAGTTCCTTCAGTTATTTGTCTGTTAAAATTAGTTTGGAGTGATAAATTTGTCATACGTACGTTTTTTGTTGTAGACACAAATAACTTTGGGTGGTTTGCCTTCTGCCATAGCCCGCTTGCCTATTTCAGAGTTATCCACTACTCTGAGTCGGGTCAGTAATTGTACTTCATTTAAACACGTTGTCGTGTGAAAACCATGTGATTGAATTGTACTTAGTTTATTCATCAAAATCCTAAACATTTTGATGTATGTTTAGTAGTTCAATTGTTTTAAAAGTAAGGTTATATTTTACCACATATGACAGTGACGTTTGATTTAGAAACTTCAAGTTATTTACTTAAGCTGCGATCAGAAATGTGTTGTGGATCGGGTAGTAATAGAAATGTCATATTTTATTTATAGATGAGTCATTCTTGTTTCTTGATTGGGTATTGGTTTTATCAGTTGTCGTTGTTACAATAGACTTTGCTAATATAACGGAATGGACTAAAATAATGGTTACTTTACTTTTTATATTTTTTCTTTTATTTTGTTAAATTATACTTGCATTAAAAACATGGCTTGACTTAAAAAGAGTCAATACGCTCTGCATAACTAATGAGAGTGACAAATTTCCACTTTTGAAATTGAATCCTATTCATGTCATTGAGTGACTCGGTAGTTAAATTGGATCATGGGCTAATCTGTTGTCACCGTCCCAATTTTAGATTAAAAAATCACATTATAAATTTTATCAAAGTTGGCGTTCTGACAAAAGCTCTTCTATTTTTTGATATCAAAGACGGCTCCGTAACAACTAGATTAACATCACTACAGTCGGACAATGTCCTTTAATTCAATGTTTTTGACCATGGCTCCTCGGAGTCAATCGATAGCCAAAGGTTGGCCAGCTGGCTCGATAATTAGTACGTATGCAAGTATTATAATATTTATTACTAACTTGAAACACATTTGAGTTTGATTATTTTAAATAGATAATGTTTTCTTTCAATATCCACTTCGGGTATGACACACCTATATCTCCAACGAAAATGATATAAGTTTTTCTGTTAAATGTGAGGTATGAAACGTTATGAAATCTGTTTATGCAGCTGTTCTTTCCAAATAATTAAATTATTATTATGATAAAAAGTAATTTATTAAATATTAGTAAGCATATGAAAGGGATACATTTTAACACATATATTGATATCAAATAATAACTATAATAATTTATAAAAACAGGTGCTTAAAATATATACAAATATCAATTAAAAATAGATACTGTATAAATTTTGACCGCGTGGAGTGGTGGCAAGAAAGCTAACAGCATTTACCCGTTGAATCGCAACAAAAATTTAAATTTAAAAACATAGTTTAATTTGTGATGAAAATATATTATCTCAAATCAAATCAAATTCCTTTATTCAAAATAGAAGGAATCCACTTACTTATTTCGTTTCATTCCCAAGGTGTACCTTTCGCACCCAAGCGTTCTTTAATATATAAATATAGCAACAAAAGCATTTTAACGCTTTCTGGGATCCTATTATAGAACCGTGTACATTGCCCCACAAAAGAGCTACTGACTCTATGCAATCAAGTAACAGGAGTAACATGTTTGTGTTTGTTCCTAGTACCAATGACATGAGTTTTCTCACAAAATCATTAATATTTTTCCGTAAATTTATTACATTACAGAATATATATTGAGAAGCAACAGCTAATATCTTGGTTTCTTTAAACGTATACCTCAATGATTCTTTAGTTCCTAGGTTATAGATTGCGCGAATAGCCCTTTAATTATTTCTGCAACACAAATATAGTATGGGTAGCGGCTGCGTTACCCCAAAGCATAATACCGTAAGACATTATACTGTGATTCTATATGTGATATCTATTTTAGCAGTCCTGGGATGTGTACTTTGTTTTCATAGAAAAATAACACACATCTAAGTATATATAACTACTAACTCACACGCATAACACGCCTAGCATTTTATACTATTTTTTTATAACTCAACATTCTCTTATGATTACTTCTGATATGGTAAAGGTAATATACTTACCATATCTTTATAGAATATAAAGCATAGAAAAGCTCATATATTAGGTGTGCCTTCATGATCCATATACCCTTTAGCACACGATATATATTCTTGCGCTTTCTAAGGTTGCCTGATAGAAAAAGTATTAAAGATATACTTACATTGTGATAGGCGGTAGCCGAATAATTATTGAAGAAATAAATAAAATACATGTCCAGGGTAATTTAATAATAAGATGAAATCGTTATTATAGAACTTAGCAGGTGAATAGCAGCTGAACGAGCCTGTGTAATCAAAACTAGAACAAAGAGAATCGGCGAAATGTAGGTATGTTCCCGGTTACCGTACATATTTAGTGTAGTCTATAGTCAGAGATGTGATTGGATTGGATTTGATAGGTAGCGCTAAAACACAATTCCAACTTTTTATATTTATGGAAGAGATTATGCGAGCAGAACTATTTTAAATGTATAAAATAATAATATGTTTACGGTTTGCATAATTTCATTTTGGTACCTAATACATGCTATGGGAACAATATATGTATCTTGGAGAGTGTAGCCGCCATTTTACTCATTTAGGTGAATATTTATGCTAAAGCTATAAAAAACTAAACTGCATTTCGTCCTTTCGATAAAGTCTGAGTTAAGGGAGAGGGGTGTCAATGGTCAAGGGAATTAAATATAAAATCTCAAATACGTATCATTAATCTTAGTTATTTTTAATATTTTCATAAAATACCATCATCATGTCTGCACGCAATCTCCTAATTTACTTAACGTAGATAGGCACGAACGCTTCCTAGAGGCCATGTGATCGATCTTTTTATATAAAATACTATATTGATGCTCCCGCTGGTATATTGAATGTGTGCACATACATAGATGACATATATAATATACATAGATAGCATAAGTCGATTGAGACCTAGTCATTTTTCTTATCCCTTTAAATGACGAAAGCGCAGTTTCCGTATTTCTTTACATAGGTGAATTTTTTTCCTATAAAAAAATGTGGCATTTTATAAATGATAATTATCTATTTATTTGTATCTTTACCATATCTAATTGATTGAATATACTTATGCGAAGAGTTCATAGTCGTTATCTTTATGCTATTTTCTAGCGGGCGCTTTTTAGCAAACGCTAGCTAAATTATGATTGTTGTTTTTTTTGTTATTGACCTTTACGTGAATAAATTATCCCGGAAAAAGTTGCAATCAAAAAATATATTGTCAATAGCAACACATAGAAGAAAAGCTGAAAAGTACTAAATAATGTGTTTCCGTAATTATTTAGGTACGTTTTTTACTGCCTGGGCTATACTATAAGTGGTATGAATTTTTTGGGATACTTTTAGTGCAGCAGATCATTTTGTTTCATATTTAGACAACAATATGAAAGCATGCACAAGGCTCATTATATCCTTAAATAAAACAAAATAAATACATTCATAACAATAAAATTTTATTTTATCTAAATCACAAATTAAGTCTCACATATAATCACAAATAAGTTATAGTAAAATAGTGTCCTAAACAATTAAAGAACTTCTACACAATATATTACAAATGTTATCAATTATTAGCTATTACAAGAAGGTAGATTGGTATTTATGAGATCATATTAAATATAAATGATATTGCCAGTTCGGAATACTACTCTCAGTAATAAGTCCTTTTCGCCAATCGAATAAAATGATTTATACAAGTAAATTGTTTTTTAAATATATACAATTAAATTGTTATATCCTGCATACAAATGAACGACATACCTACAATCTTTTCTTATCTTTATAAGTAATATTTCATAAAAGGCCATATTTGTTTCAATTAATTTTTATCATAAGATATATTCATTACTTAGCATAGGCAGTTAAAAAGACCTGCGAATATAATAACGGACATAGGTCTTGCCTCAGGAAGGAACGTTGTAAACTTAGCTTAAAAAGTTTTACTTTACTTTTCCTATTAAATTTAAAACATGATCACTACTTATTACATCAAATAGACTATCATCATCATCAAATATCCCATCAATAGACAATTACTTCAATAATTAAGATTAATTTAAATCAAATGAATATATGGGAAAACACTAGAAACGATTTCATAGTCTAATAATATATTTTATAGGATAATAAATAATGATTAAAAGATAAGGAGTTCAAACAATAGGACTGCTTGGCTATTGATGAGAGTAATTCGATACCGCAGAGGAAGGGATCTTGGTCCGCGTCCTCCGCGCTCAGCAGATAATACTCGTAACAATAATGTCATCTCCGCAACAGACGCGCGTCGGTCGCGTCGAATTACCGGCGCGGCTCGTTAGCGATCGCCAATTTCCTCCGGAGCCTGTCAGTCTGTCACCAATAATAATCTAAAGTTTTCGTTCTCATTTTTTATTCCGCGGAATCAAAGGCGTATTGATTTCGGATCGGAGCGGAGGTGCTATTGATTGAGCGTTCGTTAGAGCGCTTTCTCGATTTCAGCGCTCGGCGTCAATGATTAAAGGCGGTAACCCAATAAGGAGCGGATCGCGAACGCTTATCGGAAACAAAACAAAAGAGTGCGAGCTCGATTTACGTCATTAGGGGTTGAGGGACGACACCTCAAAGCTTTTAATGCTTTCTGTGGCTCATAATGCTCGCATCCGCCGCATTGTGGCCATTGTGCCGCTGTCCAAACACCGGCCGGCCTCTTCCGGATCCATTTCACGCTATCTTCGAATGGAACCGAAGACGCGTCTGTTTGTTCGCGCTTCGTTCTCGAACAATGGCTCCTTTGAACAATTCGCAGAGAATAGAGCTGTTTTGGGTATCGAGCGCGGGTTTTGTGATTAGATTAGATCGTGTGTCGCGCTCCCTGTCTGCGTCACGGCGTTTCTTTCTCTTATTGCCCGACTTATTTTGAGCTGGTCGTTTTGTTTTCTATATTTAACATATTATATTTGCTGATTTTTGTATTCAATAACAAGTTTTTTATAAAAACAATTATTTATTGCAAAGTAACCATATTCATACTCATTTTCCTATGTGGAAATATTATGAAGCTTTATAAACTATATTACGTTTAGTTTTTCATGAGATTTAATGTGTTTTATGAATTTACATTTTTGTTGATTATATACCGTCTTTGTTTTAAAATGCCATCGTCAAAGTGTTCGAAACAAAACGCCGTCGGGAGCAGGCCGCGCCGCTCTCTGCTCGTCTATTTCATTTGTTTGATCATTAAACATTCGAATAAAAAACTATAATGTAGCAACGGCTTTACGTACAGTCATTGAAGGGTACTGGTCGTTTCTACGCTCGCGAATATACACGATAGGAATTCTAGTTTATGATTTTTCGATATTCTTACCTTATAATTTGTTTAAAGGCAAGTTAATTGTATTTATATCGGCGTGGCGTATTCAATTACTAGACGGCGAGGTATATAAATAATTCAATCGATTTACATGTATAATTTCTATTTTGGTATCGGTACGAAGACAACTTCAATGAAATAATCTTGATTTTTTAATTCACTATTCTAGTATAGCTTAATTTCATTTTTATTAATGTCACGTATTCATCTGGTACGGTAAAACAGTAGGTACAGTACAGATCATTCAGTGTATTCGATCTGGAAATTATTACTTAAAATTAATTGCATGCATGCGATTGTCCCAAACGGTACGTTTATAAATCGTGTTTCGATATTTTGCTATTGATAATAATTCTAAAGTTATACCTTTATACCTACTTACTTATAATAAAACCGCTTCGTCGGTTGTAAAAAATGTGGTTTCAGACGAACACCTTATTGTCTTTTAAAGTAAATTATATATTATTACACAGTGAAATACTTATAATGTATGTGTCTGGGGTCGCCATATTTTCAAAGAAATTATAGTAAAAGCGGTATATCACAGTAACTCCAGTATTATTTTATTGACGTTTTTAAAATGAGCGAAGGGTTCACTTTAATTACTCATAGTTACTTAATCACAGTAATCAAAGAGCAAGAGAGGCGCTGCAGGCTATAGCTGAATGTTTGTGTATTGCTCACTAACGCCGTCTGTTCGCACGTCAAAATGTTTGTCGCCATTTTGAAAGAGGTGGCGAATCAAATAATGGAGAAATAATTTAATCAGCGGCCCTCTCGTCGTCGTCGCTTTTAAGGAGTCGAGTTACGGCGGAGTTTCGTCTGTGCGTGACCCGGAGGGTGGTAAAAAAAGTGTGTGGTTGCGTCGTGTGTGCAGCCGCCTTAATAGGTGGGTCCTGCCCCCTCATCCCGGACCGCCGCTCCCCCCGCGACCACCTCGCCACCCTCCGCGAGTCTTTGCGACCGCAAATTGAAATGAAATTGCATAATTCGTGCACGCAGCCCACAGCCGGCGACGATGTTCGGATTCGGAATGAGGCGTTTTTTGCGCGTAATGAAGTCCATTTAGCGTCGCGCTGCCGCTCGCAGCGTTCCTCATGAATACTTCTTCAACGAAGAAAATAACTCTGGATTTGTGACGTGAATAACAATTATTTATTTAAATGTTGGCAAAATGCTGCGGCGCTGCCGATGCGTGGCGAGCGGGGGCTCGGTACACTCTCGGTACACTCTCGGGCAACGTCTCACTCCCCTGACTACAGTACTCGCATCCATATAACTTCTCTTATAATATTTACAGCACTGGTTTAATTATGAGACAGTGACCCGCGGCATAATAACTTATTAGTGGATGCTAAAGCCGTCGGTCTGTTCTGCTCATCTCGAGGTTCCAACAATAGCCTCTTTGCAATCGTCTGTGTTCTGTTAAGCTTACAAGACGATGTTATTATCTATTATTTATTGTTTCAGTTGTGTAAAGTAACTTTAGCGTATTAGTTACGTACTAACAATTGTTTCATAATTTCTCGGTTTAGTTCTAATAATGGGTCAAAATAAACATATACAATTACTTTTTCTTTATGTGAAGATTGAGACACGTTATTCTAAATTCCTTACTTTAAAAACGTGGCTAAAATTATTTCCGCTTGTTGTTCATTTCAAGGCGTACTATATATACATGCTAATTATACTTAAACATTTGTTTTACTTAATATTACCTTATTATGAGTTTAAAAAAAAAACAAAATGGCTTTTTAATCTTAGCTTTATTGGGCCTCTTAAATGCAGAACGTATCTATATCAAATATTATTGAAAAAAAAAAAGAAATAAAACAGTTTTAAATATAACAAAATATTTTGTATTTAAATCTGTACTTAGACTTTGCTGCGAATACTATCAAATTTCGGTTATTCTTAGGTCGGAATATTTTAATTTCCAAACTACTTCTACTGAGCGAATTAGTAATTATAAGGCTATATATTGAATAAAGGTATTCATTGTCTATTATATTATAGTATTGTTTAAAATAAATATTTGTTTGCGATAAGATGCTTAGAATGGCCATTAATATTTAGTGTGTTTTCTCTGTATTTTAATCCAAATACAGAGAAAACATTGTTCACTACTACAATAAAATTGCTCTGTTTATGCTTTACGATATTCCCAAATAATAAAATATCTAAGTATTTGTTTCCACTGAATCAGATTGACTTATGTGTTAGGCCGGAGCCATATATGTTTCATGTGCTTGATTAGTTGACGATGTCAAAATATCCGGCGGCCGTCAGACAGCGTCTCCAAAGTACCGCATGTAACAAATAGTTTCCCGAAACTAACTCTATAGATTTTATTTAGAACATTTTGCTAATACACGAGTTTTCGTTAACTTTCAGGCAATTTTATACAGTATTTAATAAAACAAATATTCACACACTTACAATTCAAACAGTAGGTACGAGGTAAAATTAATTATCAATTATTTTTGCCGATATGAATATTATAGGTAGCAGAATGTGTAACTACTTAAAAAAAAACTTTTATAAAATTTTTTTGATGATGCCCATATATATTAAATATAATCATATTTTTTATAATAATGGTAGGTGGTCAGGCAAATGGACCACTTAATGTTAAGTGGTCACCACCGCCTATATATATTGGCGTTGTGAGAAATATTAACTATTCCTTACACTGGCAACCCTCACGCCACCAACGTTGGCGCTACGATGTTATGTCTCTTCTGCGTTGTTACACTAGTTCACACGCTTTTCAAATTGAAACACGATACTAAGTATTGCTGTTTAACGGCTTAAAAACAATGCTTATCATCGCCGTACTACTTATTTTGCGATGATTATTATAAATAATGAATATTAGAATATAACAGATTCGTCTCCGCTGTTGGTTTACCGACTTTTTTTTCTTGTATATTTGTTGGCTCACTATAGTTTGTATCATTAATAAAAACTAAAATTTTCAATAATGATTTTGATAGAATATCGATTACTGGAACTACAAAATGAACAATATGGCCTAGCTGTTAGAACACGTGAATATTAACCGAAGGTTGCGACTTTAAGTTCGACAAGTTTCACTGTTTCCTTGTGTAACTCGTAAGCGGATGTGAAAATATTTTGAAAGAAGAAACTGATTTTACTTTGAATATACATTTGCTAAAATTATTCAATTACATTGACTAAAATATTTAATTGAGTTTATTCGAATTTATTTATCCTCATTAATGAATATCTATTAAAGAAATTATCGAAATCAAAACCAACTGGTGGTATTTTATAATAAAGTTATTCAAGTATCTGGCGATGACGCAGAGAATCATGCCTCGCTGACATTAGTAAGAAATAAACATAACCGTCGAATTTATTTTATTCTCCCTTCATTATTCTCTAATTTCCTTTGTTCTTTGCTTGCTCTTTCTATAATTTCTCTTTACGTAATCGATTATCTATTATTTGAACCTGTTATAAAATATAACATGACATATTTGTTAAAATATCTTTTTGTTTAAAGAATACTACGCACTATTTTATCATTCAAATTCCAGCCGAGATCCAATGGACGCGATCAGGTCGCGTAAATGATTTTTTAATTTTAATATTCTTTTCATATTTTTAATTTAACACTATTTTTTTTCAATAAAACCGTCGTTATTTCGCTAAATATTGTTTACACGACGTATTGGAAATCGGCCCCTATGGGAGAAACCCTATGTTTGTTGTTGTTTCCACATTCATGCAAATCTGATTGTAATGGAAATTTCAAGTGTGATAGGTTATTGTTTTGGGGGGACAAGCAGTATCTACGTGTAGGTATTAAAGCGAAAAACCACTCACGGATTAATCACGAAATCTCAGAAACTGTAACACCTACAAACTTGAAATTTGGCGGGCGGGTAGGGCTTAGAATTTCATGAAACTCCATCCCTAAGGGGTTGGAAATTAGTGTATTTTAAATTTCGCGCGGGTAAAGCCGCCGGTTCAGCTAGTATTCTATCAGATAGAGCTTAGGTGTTAGGTATATTAACGTACTCGGAGAAAAAAAAACGATTCGAACAATTTTTAAGCTAACACTACCAACATATAAATAAGAATAAATATTAAAAATAATTATTAAGTTATCTGCGACAGCATATCTGATTGTCTTTACTAGATACCCACACTAACTGTATTTATATTCAAAGGCATGTTATAATAAAACGGCAACTTTAGCTTAAATTATTTTATCACACCATAAATATCCATATTACAAAATTACATATTGATATAAATAATTTTCTATAAATAATAATTGTGTTTATGCTTTGCAATTTGGAGCAGTACTTTGAGATATTACAAGATTTTATTTGAATAAATGCAGAAAAATATACCCCGGGGTGCGCTGGAAGACGTATAATTACAGCGGGCACGGGCGGGGAGAGCGCTGGGCTCAGTACTGATTGTACATATTTTATTATTTAAAAAAGTAATGCAATATCATGGTAAAATATAATTTTTTCCTGTAGAGAACTAGCGGCGCATTTGAGCCTGTTTAATAAATTATGAGACTATTTTATATAGCGAGCACGCACACATACGCACTTTGGTTTATTTAAAATGATATAATACCGATTCCTGATTATTGTCTACTACAACACAAACATCGCCAGTACATGTATGTGTGTGGCATACGAGTCTCCTCCCGCGCATCACCATTGTATTACGTTTATTATTTTCCAGTGTTATTGTCGCCTTCAAAAGACAATGGACGTAAAACGGATTTGCCGCTTACTGATGAGGAGCAGGATTTATTCTTACTTGACGCAGTGAGCGACTTTTAATGATAAAGTTTCTAACCGCAATACGCTCTTTGTTCCCTCGCCTGTGCGTTTTTATGTTGACGGAGAACAGCGCTTGACTCTGACATGCGGGTTTAACAAGCCTCTGGAACTTAACGACAGAGTTAAGAGCTAGGCAAGGTTTCGAGTACTACAGCACTACAAGGAATAAATGCGTGTTTTGTTTCTTTTTAAGTATAGCTCGTTAACTCTTCATAGAAAATAAAACAAATTACAAACTATAAAATACTTTTTAAAACAACTTTTTAAAGAAAATATCAACTATACTTCGTCCTCTTATATTATATATAAATGCAGGAGGCGAATGCAGGAATGGCTAATCGTTCATTCCCAATAATTATTCGTATGTTATTCACTTATGAATAATTTCTTACTGACCGAACTGCGGATGTGGCTGTTCATTACAGAGGATGAGCTTGCTTTCCGAGGCAGGAGTCTATGCTGGCAGTGAGTATTTCCGATCATATGTTACTTATAATTTGGAATAGAAAGAAAGCAATAGCTTTTCTAGGTCCAACCCAGGACCTCTGAATACGCAATCGTACGAACCGACCGTACACTTTTTGTACAACAATACTCCGAAACATTAATATGATGAGTGTCGGTTTGGTGAGGTTCGTGATCTAGCGAGTGACCCTCAACGAGCACAATACTCTACATAGGACATTACACACAATATCAAAACAAAACTATCTATACTAAAATATCAGCTGTTATCTAAGACTAGACAAAACATATAATAAGGCTGGCCTTACATACTCATTGCGTCGTCTTTGGAAAAGACACATTTGATTGGAGCTGTTATTAACTAATAACTATCGTGAAGAGCTGGCAAGATACATCGCCGCCACTCCGAAACTCTGCTCTTGATTAAAACTTGAAGTTAATTACATATTTACTCTTCTATTACTTCTCTTCCTAAGACGGTTTTTGGAGCTCGTTCCACCGCAAAGCGTTTTGTTCAGATGGTTTGTGACGGCGGACACGGTAGAATATGTGCATGTGCAAACTTCTTCACAACGTGTTACTGCACCGTCGCGAAGTGAAACGAATAATTATAATAAATAATTAACATATAAATACGAATGAAGATTATGAAATATATCTATCAAAATCTCATAATTGTGGCCGCGGTTTTAATTAAATTTTGATTTTACTTGTCTTTATCACATTTTATTACACGTACTTACACGATACAGCAGTGCTGTTCAGTTAGAATTCATTTAGTATCTCACTCGTGAAATATTGACAACCCACAAACAGTGATACTCCATTTTGATTCACGTATCCTAAAAATTTTATAATAATTATAGAAAGTGTCGTATATCACAGTTTGACATTTCACGTATTCTACAGTGAGTTTCGTGTTTCTTGTTCCGGAATAGCCCTAAAGCTTGCCAAATTTAATTATAAAATGTATATTATTAGTTTTCGCGTTTATATAGTCTGTTTCTATCAAACAATATTCATGGTTTATTTTGTAAGCTATATTTTATACTAGATGTGGATAAAATTGTTGTAAAAAGTTCAATACCCGTGTAGCTCACACGAGGCATTGTACCATACGGTATGCGCAGGTCGGAAGTTCGATACTGATCTGATCTAGTGGAATATGATTAATGAAGAAAATAAATAATTGCCCACATACAAATATAAGTTTGTTAATATGAACTCATGCTCTAATACTCTTTTTCTATTCATGCCTTGTCGGCCGTACGTGCTATAGTTATGTATTCATTCATATGATTAGTCACGGCCAACAAGTTACCCGCTGCTCTGTGCGATCACCTTTGCACATGGATATCAGTATCTATGTGTAAAGGTTAAATCACACTGCAATGCAATGCTGGCACTGCAAGAATAAGAACTATTTAAAGCATGGACGCGTCGTCTGTGCCGACGCTTGTGACGTTTATAATTAAGCTGCCCCGCTCAACCCAACATTTTAGAGAGTTGTTCTACGGTGGTAGGATAAGCGAAGAGTAGTTTACATCCAGAGCGGAGATGGCCCAGTGGTTAGAACGCGTGCATCTTAACCGATGATTGCGGGTTCAAACCCAGGAAAGCGCAACTGAATTTTCTCGTGCTCGGCGGTAATGGAAAACGTCGTGAGGAAACCTGCATGTGCCTAATTTCAACGAAATTCTGTCACATGGACCCGCATTGGAGCAGCGAGGCGGAATAAGCTCCTAAAAAGGAGAGGAAAATTTACTGACTTTTACTGCTTACATCCGCGCTGCACAAAACCCTACCATGGTCATCTACTACTCTTCTCTATGACTTAAAAATATTTGAACGAATTGTCTTTTTATTTTACACATCAGGCTATTTAGAACATTAAAGCCCTCTGTCACCTGAAGTATTATATTTTTATAATTTTTTATGGATGTGTAATATCTGATCTGGATACGGATATTTGAATAATATGTTACCGGTTTCGGATACGGTTACGGATACGAAATTGTTTCAAATTATCCGATTCTTTCGGATAGTTTCGGATAGTGGCGGATAGTAGATTGAGTAAAGATTATAAAGGAAAAATTATGACATAAAGTGACAGGGTTTATATTATATATATATTACCCACATAAGGTTTGGTCATTCTAACATGTATATTAAATTCCACAACAGATTTGTATGTATGGAGTAATGCTTGAATCCGAATGACTCTGGCTTTGACCTCATAAATATGGACGAATAGTTTGTTGAGATCAAAACTTGCAAGCTGAATTAGAACCAATTTCTCTCATCCTTTGCAAATTTGATAAGAGTTGCAAATTTACATTTTATTTCCTTACCAATGACTACCTTTCTATGATATGCGTGACCTGATTCTGCATCCAGGAACCGGGCGAAGGAGCTGGAACACTCACGCTTACATGTATATAATTATGATTTTATTTTTAGGCCATTATTTAGTATTAGGTCTAATCACAGAAAAAACGAATAGCTTTAAAATACAATTAACTATTCTCTATAAGTATAGCGTTACACAAAAACATTATTTTTTTATCGGTTACGGTCACGGAGCTCCATAACATCTCTGATTGATTATTATTAATGCTAACTAAATATTATTGGCAAATTTACTGAAAGTATTATAGAAGGTTCGCAGATGAAGCTAAGTTGTGCTTGCCTGGATTGGAACCGGTAATCACCGCGTCACGTTTATATAATAGGCTTGCACCTTATATAAAACTTGTAAAATATGTAATTCAAAAATGTGAATAAAAGTATTTTCTGTTAACATTGTCAGAATAAAGATACGTCTTGTTACTGTTGAGGGGAGACCGACAGATATAGAAGCGCTTGATATGATAATGAGACGCGGGCTGAGCGGGGTGAAGGTGCGCAATGTGCTGGGGGGAGGGGGTGGCTTAACCGCAGGAAACCGTTAATTGACGAGTCCTCGAACACCTCTACTTTACTGCGATTGATTAAAAAAAGAATATTTTATTACTCACGACGAACAAATATATTAAGATTTATGTTAAAATATTTTTTTATGTTAACTAGAGCCTCTGATTGAATCCAGTTATCAGTATTTTAAAAAGATTCGTAATGCGCAATAACCGAATTCCTTTGAAGACTCCTGTTTCAGAAACCAAAAATAACGTAAATGAATCAAAAATATTATTTCCAAATGGGTATTGTGATAAGTATTTATGTGTAGCAACACAGTGACAATATATTGAAATAGAAAATTACCCAAAAATCAATGTACTTAGATCTATTAAAATATGTACATAAAACTGTGCAAGCTCGTCTGGGTAGGAGTGCATGTCAATCACCTCAAGAAGGGGGTTCGTTACAAGCATCCGAGGTGTATTTACACCAGTGGTCAGCGGCGGAGGCAGTCATCTTATCGGCAGCATGGCGTCAGCCCTTGACGTCCGGCCTCCAGTGGCGAACCCGAGGATTTCGTCACATTTCGACACGGAGGCAGAGGAGGAAGGCGCGCCCTAGGCGCGCTTCCATGTAGTTACCTTATGGCGGCTGCCGATGGTGGGGCCGCGGTTGTAAGCCTCGAGCGTTCCTGTTTCCCCACCATTAGGCGGCGTGATGGAAACTTGAGGAGGTTAGTTGAGGTTGAGTTGAGTGGTTAGGATTGCTAAAGATCTCCCTATCGTCACCAGAACAATGTCAGGTTCTGTCCGGTACTGCAATCGCTGTGTGCTAGTATAAAAAAAAAAAAAAAGTGGTTAGGATGGGGCACTAGGCCCCGGTGAGTATTTATTTAATAGATTGGCTATTGGTGGCTTTGACCATTTACCATTAGGTGGTTAGACTACCAGTCTATATTACGATAATTTTTAATTAAAAAAATATAAAGGGACTACCGAAACTCCGTTGTTAGTGGAAAACAGCAGTGAGAAAACGAATAAAGAACTTGGAGCCGGCACGCATTGGTGCAGTATGAACTCTCCTGCCCAGGTAGCCAGCCTTTAAGATTGGCTGCGATGGCTGAAATTCGGTAAGGTTAGGATATTGGTATGATTAACTCTCCTACCATATGGACCCTTGCTACAATGTCTGACCCGGTATAAGCTTCATTCGGTCTATATGTCAGTGTAGATAGTTGTGGTACCTAAGTATAGAAATCCAGTATCTTTTTTATAGCATGGGTGGCGAACAAGCAGGAGGCTCACCTGATGGGAAGTGCCTACCTTCCCTCATGGCATTTGGAAAACCTGGAGGCTTGCAGGTACGTTGCCGGCCTCAAAGTAATGAAATCTATAATTGTTGTATCTTAATTTAGCGTAATAGCTAGCTCATTATAAATAATGTTGCAATACTGTATCTTCGATTCTGCAGTTACATTAAATTATAACAAAAAAGTAGTTTATACTTATTGATGACTGATGATGACTGACTAAGATGTTATGTATCTTCTTCCCACAACAATACTACATACTGCTGTTTGGCGTTAGAATATCTGACGAATGGATGGTACGTTCATATTCAACATATGTATTTAATTAGTTTGACAAAAAAAATACCCGCTGAGTTTCTTTCGCCGGTTCTTCTCGGGTCAGGGTGTTTACTTTTCCGAACCGGTGTTAGTGTTTAATTTGATTATCAATAAGTAAGCGTAATGCTTCTATATTGAATAAAGGAATTTGAGTTTGAGTTTGACCTCCCCGGACTACCTTGCACAAAGCCCTACTAATAATTTAATTCGTACTGTGAAAATAATTAATCAATGAAAATATTGGTTTTAATGCAGTAGCAGATAAACATTTGATAATATTTTTTGTCTTACATTAAATTTAACAAAATATGTAACGAATAGAAGTCATCCATCCATCTGCCTTTAGAGTTCCGCTGCTCTTGCTTGCTTCTTGCTCGACTGCTGCTTTCCCTGGTGGGTAAAACTCCGGCAGTTCCAGTGACTTCTGAATCCTGCTGACGTCATTTTTTTATTTTTTATTAATAGCTTAATTGTTATTAGGAAGCCAATAATCAGGAAAAGCTATTTTATTTTAAAAGGTTCAACTATTAGTTTACTACTAATTAGTTACATTTTATATTAATATTAGACACACTTAACCCAATGCAATGCGAGGCCGACCCAACCCAAATCTTGATATTTATCGACATAAATAATATTCGTTACAGTGTGTTATTCTTAATTCAAATTTAATGAAAAACAAACGAGTTACTTGCTTTACATACAAATGATTAGTTTAATTTTATAAGCATCATAAATCTAAGTGTCATTCTATCGAAATGAGTGTTCGAATGTATCCGTGCACTGTGTACGTTTAAAACATGTATATTGCGCTTGTGTTTGGTCATGAAATAATTAGGTTAATCTTAATTAAGAAAAATGTATGAATTCCCAAAAAAAATCCAAATCCGTACGAGAGCTTCCCATTTCTTTTAATGAATGCGAATAAAGTAGACGAGAAAACGTGCCACGTGGAAGTGGTTATCTCTGCATGGCTGGAAATCTATAAACACGTTCACATTTATTTTGGAAACACATTTTAATATTAATAGGAACACATATCAAAAATATAAATCAACTTTGTCGCTGTCAAAAAATACTGACACTGTATTAATTGATGGAAACGCAAACGAGCAAAGAATCTTAGCACACAGTCAAGTTAATCAGTATAATAATATATTTTATTAAAAAAAAAACAAACTTTTTGCTCGTATCACACACAGTACATTACACATATCTTAATATAATAAACAATTAATTATAATTATTTAAATAGATTCATTAGACCCTTTGATCGGCACACATAGTGTTGATTGATTAGCTACGAAATAATCGCCGGTAATATTTCGTATTGAGCATGCGCAGTGTGCACGCACTAGTCTTATTGTTTTTCCTTTTTACTAAGGATCACCTGCACCGTGTAGTTATTTATACGTAAACACACGGATATTATACTAAAATATATTAAAGTTCAATAAGCCGTAGAATGAAATGTACTTGTTGACTCCCAGACAGGATGTATTATATTCATATGTTAACTAACATGACTTGGTTTTTTTTTAATTTTGAAAAACAGTAACTACTGAATTTTTTGCCAGTTCTTCTCGGTAGAATCTGCATTCCGAAGCGGTGGTAGCTTCACTTAATATAGTTTGTTAAATGACAATTCCAAAGTGCTTGTAAATGCCTACTTGAATAAAGTATATCTTGATTTTTATTTTGATTTATGATACAAAATTCAAACAAAAACAAAACAGAGTTATGCCAATTAAAACAAGAATTTATTAATAAAATAATAACTACGAAATAATAATGTTTTTTTAGCAACTTTTCAACTTTGTTAGCAAGAAATAAAGATTTGCATAGTTTTATTTGGACCATATATATTTGAGACAAAACAATTTCAACAATTGTACTATTAGGGGGGTCATAGTCTCGTAAAAGGGGAATTTGCACCAAGTTCGACGTAGAGGATGGTTAAATGGTATTTTATATGATAGGGGTACAATGTCGCGGAAATCAGTCACCTGATGGTAAGTAGTCACAACCGCTCATACATATCGGGCGGATATGGAATGTTTTTTATTATTATATTATGTTTGTTATTGCCTCAATCTAATACAATTTCTTGGACTATAATTCAGTAAAATAGTATTTCACAGTTATGGCGTTTCATTCTAATTAGTAGTAGTAGTAGTATAAGGTGGTTTAAGTATCATACTGTAACGATGATGTCGTTCTGACCTATTTTACGCACCGATTTGTCACAGCGGCCAATCATTAGGGAGACCAGCCAAAAAGCAGGACATATCGTAGAGCACAAGTGTGTGTGCAAATATTGGTGACCTCTCTATTCCGTTTCTCTATAATCCGATGAATTGGCCAATCCGACACGTCTGGAAAGTTCAGGTGCAGGTTGAGGATCAGCTTAACGTGCATTCCGCGGTTTAACGTAGACGCGGGAGCGTACACACTTGCAACATCCAGACACTGGTCTGTTACTGTGAATTTTTCGACAGCGAAACCCAATAACTTTTTGTCGGCCCGACTCCTGGTTGAGCCGAGAATCTGTGGCTTTATATTTAGCCACTAAATCTACGGCGTAGTTGACATACTATAAATATTATATTTAAAATAAACTAAAGATAAGTTATTTAAAAAACTAAAATGACTTGTATAAACGTGTATAACTGCGCTAATACCACTGCTGGGCTAGGGGCTGCTGTCCATTTAAGGAACAAATTTGAGCTTATTCCACTTCACTGCTCCAATGTGACACACATGTGGCAGAATTGCATCGAACTTAGATACGAGTACATGCATTTCCTCACGATATTTATCTTCACCCTTGAGTACGATGTGAATTATAAATACAAATTAATTAGTTCTAATTAGTTCATTTTTTTGTAATTCACTTTACATATTTGATACATTTTCAGGCCGTCATTGGATACGTTTGCATCTGAAGAACAAAAGATGTGCCGCCGACTGTAGTGATGTAATAAGACAGATACTCATTTTAAGCAAATTCTGTAACAATTCCTTTGATAAATACCAATTAAAAAATAAAATAGCTAATTAATTCTAGTTTGTAACAGGCTAACCTCTGTTAAAGAATATTTTAAATAAGTTAATATAAATACAAATTGCGTTCATTTACAAAACTACTGATATGATTAGTATCGAAATAAATACTAAGTAACCTTAACTTATTGATAAACTATCAAATACGTTTAATTCATATTTTGTTATTAAATATGATTTTACTACCATCACTTTAATCAACGATCAGTCTTATTAAGACTTCATGACAAAGATTCTAGACTTGGTGGTGAAACTGTTATTTTATATGTAAATAAGGTTTGTGCCGGCGCTCAACTAATATATTGAATATTGTGAAGCCGAATTGCTCTTCCGGCTTCTAGAGCGACTGATCTCATTACTGGCACAAGGGACATATGCTATGCTACATGGACGGAGTATTACAGTCTGTACGCGAAGATGACCACTTCCCGTTATTATATTTCATTATTTGATAGTTTATTTTGATATTTTATTATAATAATTGCCGATTCATACCGAAAATTTGCAAATAAAAGCATAAGAAAAATGTATGTGTGTTAATATTAACTGCAATTGAATATTACGTGTTTTAATTGTGCGTTGGTAGTCAGAGTAGGGGGTGCTTATATACATTCTTTATGAAGTTAAGGTAATTGTTTCAGTATATTTTATCATAACTAAATTATAAACCTCAAAGATAGCGCCCTTTCCTTCTGTCTTTAAGCAATAGCTGGTGTCAATATTTTGAAAACAAATAAAAACTATTTCATTTTGAGAGACTCCCCTGACTGCGGAACGCACGTAAAGCTGTTGTTTCTGCAGTTGAATACTCGAGCACCTGTGCCGTCTACCTCACTTGTTGCTCTTTGATATGTCCGGCGCAGATCGTCTTCAACGAGAATTGCTGTCGTGATGGACATCACTCTGCAGGACATCATCAAAACACATTTCGACCCATGACAACTTTAGCATGAAATAACTTTTATACATATTGTAAGATTTGCTTATTTATTTTGTTTGCAGTATGTAATAGTAAAAACTATTTCTTTTACTATTTTGTTAATTTCAATTGAATTAATTATTTTTCTATTTATAAAGTAGGAAAGCAGACATTCAATGTCATTAAATGTTTGTTGACAATAATAGAAGTTTTGGCTCATTGACGATATAAATCGCATTGAAAGTTTAATTGAATAAAATACATTCGATTTTCTCTCATCTTTCAATTATTAACAACAAACTACATAATTATTATTTGTTTTGATCTGATTTTCTAACAGAAACAGAAGTCGACGATCGATACGAACATGCGTTTAACAAATCAGCCCTTTGTGATCTAAGCAGAAGATTCGAGACATAAAATATATGAATATCTGATTCAGGTTCTTTATGAAAATGATACATTGAAAGTTAAAAAGGTGCGTTCGAATGTACCTTTCCATCTCATTATATTTAAGATTGCTAACTGATAGCAGTGAAATGTCAGTCTCAGTACAGAAGATAATGAATGTAGTACTTAAAATTATCGAAGATTATACTCAAAGCTGAACATAACACAATATCAGCCAGTATTCAAATCTTTTGTAGTAGAAACTTTATTTTATTGGCAAAGAAAATATTTCTTCTTTGACTGTTTACATTTAGAGAAGATTGTTGGAATATAATAAACGGTGAATAAAAAACATGGATCTCAAGCAGAGGTCATGAGATTATTTAATGTGCTCGTGAATGTAAACATCGTAAAATTCGTCTGCGTCGAACGAAGTTCTGCTATACTTCTATGACCTTCCCGCAATGGAGAGTCGGGGGGAAATAAACTCTTTTTACCCCTATGAGATATTTAATGCCAATTCATTTGACCGCTGATATCCATTTAAACACTGTAATATATTGCGTTGACGATTTTATAATTAGAGCACAACGTGGTCGACTCTCGGCCGAAAAAAGTCAACATAACCATATAATTCTTCAAAATACTTCAATAAAAACAAAAGAACTAAGTTTAAAATATTCAGCAATTACTAACATTAAGTTAAACTTCATTTAAAATATTTCGGCGTCGAATGTAATGCGCTGCAATTGTGAAATTGCTGCGTTTAAAGTGCAAGAGACGAAACGAAATGTAAAGTAAATTATTTCGCACTCACTCTGGGCCGCGACTTTGTTGTTTTCTTATCATCACCGTTAATATCTGCATTAAATTTACATGAAGTTACCCCCTTACTGAATCATGACTATAATGATTTTTACAAGTCAAATGAATATATCTGATTTATTTTGTTTCAAACGTAGTAAAACGCGTGAATTTCGAATTCGTTGCTTGAGAATTTTAATTCTATTTGAACAGAAGGTAATTATTGAGTTTCTTGCTGAATCTGTATTCTGAATCATTGGTAGAATCACATTAAAGTCATTTAATATTAAATTTGATATTAAAAATGAATTCTGTAACATGACGACTAAAAGTGCTATTGATATCAACTTCTATTTCGAGCGATGTATTCCAATATCAGATGGCCTTCGTTGTAGGAAAAGTGTTATTCTACAAAATAGTATTCGGTTTAAATTGTTTCTAAACAAACTTTTGTTTAGTATAAGTTAGTAAATTTCGGTAATTTTGTTTTTGTACTATCGCGAGCACCTTAACATGGTGAAGTCATCTCATCTTTGAAATTACAAAAATTTTAATGACAAACGAGACCGATAATTGTTCTTGCATAATGTATGGAGCTTTGCGGAATACTTAGACCGTTTGTAAGCAAACAATCCGATTAAGCGCCTAACGGCTCTTCATAAAAATAATTACAAGGAGCGTCACCGGCGAGCCGAGGCCTTTGACGAGGATTTAATCATTATGTACCGCTAGCTTCATTTGCACTATGTATTGTACTTGAGCGCCGCGCGTCAGCGGCGCAAAATGCGCCTGAAAAATAATTCGCGCTTTAAGCTGAGCGCGGAATATTTCCCCAATGATTAAAGCCCGAGTCACTCCACTCCGCACTTCATTATGCGAAACTGTAATCACGAAACTATCCACCGAGCCTCGCCGTCTAAGTCCCGTCCCCCGTAAACGCGTTAGTTTACGTTCGCCAGCTATAGCTCCGTCCCGCGGCGAGGGACGTAAACGCGCGTTGCGACTCACGTCGACGCGAACTTCGCCTACATAATTATTTAAGTTAATGATATACTACACCTTTCGTGCGATAAATGATTTCTTTTCGCAGTGCGCGTGAGTGAGATGATTTATTAAGATTTAGCGCGAGCGCGATAAGGAGGGAGGGAGGGTGGCGCCTCCCTCGCGCGAGAGCAAGCTCGGGTTATTATATTGTAGGCGCTCGGCTCTCGCTTTGAAAGCGCTGGACTGTTTTTTAATCATGCTTACTTATGTACTACGCAACAGTACCTAGCTCGTCGCATCTAATGTAGTGTTTTCTAAACAGGCGATCGTTTGACACGGCTGCTTTTAATTTATTGTAATTGATTCCGAGCAGAACGTTCGAGGGCACTGAGAGACAATATTAGGTGCACGGCATATTTTCATAAATCATACATCTGCTTGAAAAGTACGTCATTACGAAGTACATAACTGACTAAAAGAAAAACTATTCTTATAAAATGTTGTTCTTAATATTTGCTACCATCTTACGTACAAAACGTTGCTTAAAAAACTTGTCTAAAAGTGTTTATATTGTGTATTTGCACTTTTATTCAAAATCGGGTGTTTTCTAAAATTATGGAGAGGATACTAGCTTTGAGATATTTTTAAGAAAGAAGAAATACTTACTCACGTTAGCATTACAATATATTTATAACAGTGTAATGTATACGCATCCAGTTATCTGAATATTATAATCGGGTCTTAACAACAATCAATCAAACTTAACGATAGCTACTTATTATTTTTTAAAACCACAACAAAAACGTATGAATAAAATCCCGAGTAAAATATATAATAAAACGATATCTACGTCGTTAATATTGTGTAAATGATTATGTACATACAATATGAACAAATAAATCGTTTATTTTTGAAGAAGTGCGTAGTAACAAAAGCACAAGCACGAAAACTACAAATAAACTTGTAACACTAAAATCCAGTCTCCGCAGTCACAAAATTGGGATTTAGAGACTGCGGAGATTGAACTTGCGAGGCTTCAAGGTACTCGATTAAATACGGCGTTACTGTAAATTATAATTAAATAAGACATATTATTCTGTGTTAGACGATATAAGATCTTAAGATTCGTTCGTTCGTTGATTATCGATCAGGCTACATCAATTAAATGGTTATATGATTACGATTATTACACGAATATGACAAAAAAAGTGTGGAGTTAATTGTTGTTGACTTGCAGGTAGGATAGGTTATGTAAATTTAATTGTATTTAACTGAAATAACTTTTTAAGGCAAATGTTGGGAAAGCTTGTCTCCCTTTTTGAAGAACAGGACGACCACACTCCTACTCCACGCCTCCGGAGTTCTCCCTTCGAAGAGGACAGAGTGATAAAGCTTCTGGAGCTCCCTCAGTACGGGTTTACCTCCTGCTTTCAATAGCTCTGTTGTAACGCCGTCCTCTCCAGGGGCTTTTCCATTTTGTCGTAGAACCGATAACCGTTGGGGAAAACGTGTTCTAGAGTGGAGACCGCGTCTCGGCAAACGTAGGACGTTCTCAGGCACATGGAGTGACGATTTGCGCAAGACGGCTGGCAGAAGCTACTGTGGCGTGCATTTGGGGAGGCCTATGTTCAGCAGTGGACGAATGCGGGCTGATGATGATGATGATGATGATGATGGGAAAGCTTTACTACTGAATTTCATGCCGGTTCCTCTCGGCAGAGCATTCCATACCGGTGGTAGTTTTACGTGTAATACAATTCTGTAATATGACCAACAAAAATGCTTGTAAAATCATATTTTGATTGATTGATTAACTACTGCAATCCTTATGGTTGAGTCTATGTTCCAAACGAGTACTTTAAAAACTTAAAATTTAAATGATCTTATACCACAACAATTAAAAATTGGTCGTACAACCCTTGTGTAAGTGAAACTTTGCTTTTGATATCTTTTAGTAAAATTGGGTTTATTCATATATAATTCAAAAATAATTCAAATACTTAAGTAACTAAATGCGTTTGCTTACGTTTCTCCTTGGCTCGTGTTTTTAAAAATAAATGAAAACCATTCCCGTCCCTCACTATTTTCGACGTAAATTATCAAATCAATCACAGCCGATGCATTTCGTCAGACTATTATAATCCGATCACATAAAATCAGTTCGTCCCTCTTTTACAAAATTATCGAGAACCGTAAAATTTTTCATCCTATTATTTACCGTCGTTTTTATAATTATGATTTAATACTATAGAGGATTTGTGGTATAAATGAATTGAATTACACATTTTTTTAATATAACAGCCTCATGCATAAAAAGTTTATGTACAAAAGATAGTTTGGGACACCAATAGTTACAGTTTCGTATGCTGATCTCTTCATGTTCTTTCCTTACAGTGGGAATTCACAAAGAAGCACAGCAAATATTATAATGCACAATTCTCTGTTTCCTCAGTCCCCTTGAGGCTGAGACTTACTGTATAAGTTGTGATTTGTTCCTTTGATTGGACTTACGTATTGGTTTCATTAATTCATTAATTCTTCTTATTTTTAGTACCAAGTGTACTAAAAAAGCAATTTAGTATAGAATATTATAATAATATATTTATAAATAAAAATATGTATGTAACTAGTCACATCGTTTATTAGACAATTAATGCTAACCAAATGGCTCTTTTTGTATTTTATGAACCGCAGCAAAAATATATATTATTCAATGTGAAAATTAGATCGCACCACAAATATAACACAATCTGAAAGAGTCCCGGCACAGGTCAAATGGCTCTACATTATTTCCTGGGTAAAAAGGTAGGTAACTTCCAGACTCGTAGCTGTTACTGACAATATATCGACAGAAAACTCCAATTACTTATTTTTGGCGCGACTTGAGGTTTGAACCCCGGACTCATCCGTCTCCTTATAATCCACTCACGAATTCTTCTACCGAATAACATTATTTTATTGTTTTGAGATCTGCTTTGTAAAATGGTTAAGCCAAAGGCATAGATAAAATCTTCTGAGATCCCAAATCTGTATGCGTAATAGCAATCACTCACCTTCGATGTGCGTAGCATTAGTCGATCTGATGGGCGTCTATGCGTATGTAAAGTATTATCTATTTAACCATTTACAATACAATAAATATAATACAAGAATAAAGGCCGGCAACTCACCAAGCCTAATTGCCCCCTAGGGCATAAACGAAATATTTTTAATGTCAGTTCTGCTGCCATAGCCGATGTTCTTGGGCTGTGGAAGCTGTAAAACTTCAGGGGGCCTTGCCTATTCGTTTGACTTGTTTTACATGAACTGAAAGTGTGACTCGTGAATTTTAAGAACCATCCAAGAACCCTTAGGTTTCGCTTCACATCACTTCCAACGCATTATCAATATTTATAAAACTCTTCTTATCGGGTTGACTGACTAATGAAATCATAAAAAATCCACTCGTAGAGCATGTTCTTCAGCTAAAAATTTTCAATTATAAGCATAATATTATTAAGATTAAAGCTTTCTCGAGTAACTAAAAACATGTAGGACAATGCAATGCATCGGAGTGCTCCGTACAATCTTAAATAAATTTACTTTAATTTTAGCTTTTATAGCAGTACCTACCGTTATATATTTATTTAAATATAAACAGTAAAATATTACCATCGGCATATCTTATGCGTTCAGTTATGTTGCGTCTTAAAACGACAACGTTTTGGATCCTAATTTTGGTAACAACCTATCACCAAGAATTGCCACTGAAATGCTGCTTGTGACGTCATGTACCTACTCTGTAACAAAGTTCTTATTATCTGATTAAATAGTGGTCCTCCATAAACACAAACGGTGTGGATTCAAGTTATAATAAAATCATTTCAATGTTCAATATATATTTTTGAATATCGGTCTTATATTTATAAGTGTGCAAGAGGAAAAAAGTTGTCGTGAATTATTTGTCGAAATTTATATTGTTGTTATAACACTTCCTCGTCGACCAAACCGCAACGGAACAGCGCGAACCCATTCACAGAAGAATAACCCTCAGCCTAGAAATGGCACATTAACGGGCTGTTATGGCTACTATTATACTCATTAGCAATCGCCTGTAACGAAAAAGGATCCAATGACATGATATTATGATATTATGTAATTTGTACGAAGTTTTTGGTAAGTTGTATCCTTATGGTAGATAATATCCGTTAGTTTCAATCGCTAGACGAACATTTGATTTGTTAGCTTACCTATTGTATCAGTGTCAATTGAGCTAATTTTGTTTTGAAATCATTAAACGTTGAAAATGCATTTTGCAATTTCTTTGTTTATTAAACATTAGTAAGGACCCTGTAGAAGTATCACGTGGATCTAAATTGTCTTTAGTTCACATTCAATGAAATCTGGGCACACATTTTTGAACGTTGAAGAGCTTGTTTGTGTGTAAATTCATGTGAACCCACTGCGGCGGCCCCAGAGTAGGTAGCTGTAGGTGTGTCAGAGATGGGTGCAATTATGATATAAAAACCATTACGTAAGTAGAAGCCAAATTAGAAATTGCAACCTTTCCTTAAGTTCGCGATTAGTTAGGCAGGAGGATTCATTTGCGTAACAATGAAGTATTTGAATTATTACACCAATATAAGCATAGCTAAAAGAAGATTACACTTTCTTATATGCATTTCAAATCTCTGTTGTTATTCGTAATATAACTTTAAACCTTTGAATTTTGTTCTACATGGACACATTAAAACACTCTTATATACGTTCTGAATAAATAAGAGTCGTGATAGCAGAAATACATAGCATTGTATATAGAAGTGGAGGTAAATAGAGGCGGCCGCAATGAGTGGGCGGGCTCTCTTAATGAGATCATTTCGTCTCATAATGGCAGTACATCCGACGCTCGTCTACATAGATCATTATCCATTACTAGCGCCGGCCGCGACTCTGTTTGCTTATTTATTTACCGAACCTCGGTAACATTGATGGAAAGAAAGAACATACTTTATATGAATAAAATATAAAATATATGCAAATATAGTTGAAAATAAATAAATTTATTGAGGACGGAAGTAAATACTATTAGATGTTTGTGTTTGAATTTTTTTTATATTTCTAGTAAATGTTGGTGTCCGAGTAATAGATCGACGTATAGGTTATTGATTGACGGATAATATGAGCTGCATAAGTAACGTAACGTAAGTAAATACACGAGTTACATCAATGTCTGATAGGAACGCCATACGCCACCGCAAGAATTCTGTTAAGTAGAAAATATGAAATATAGATTATTTTTATTGAATTATTTTTGTTGAAGTAAAAATATCAATATCAGTATTTTTGGATTAAATATAAGACGTTCAGACAAACAATAACAAATTAATTAAATTTTAAAATAATAATTCGTACGCCAGTAGATACTTGGTTTAATTTTAATTTAATACTAAATAGATAAATAAATGAAGAATTCTTACTTTAAGTGTATATTATTTTGTATGTCGTAAGGTTTCACAGTATATAGCTGAGAACGAACAATAGCACAACAGTAGTGTTGATGGAAGTTACGATGACAATAATAAGATCATATTTGAAACTCGAGGACTTGGCTATAAAATGCAGAAGCTATCGAGGAGTCCGTTTGAGGTGCGAGTGGATGAGTGAGCGAGCGTAACGAGATCGCGGAAGTGTCGCTCATCTCGCTCGTGTGATAGCTTCCTACCGCGCCGTTGGCTCGAGTTACACTCGTACGTGCAAATACTACAATATGATTTTGCACGCGAGAAATATTGAACGAACGTCGGATGTTGCACTTTTAACGTCAAATAAAACGTATGAACAGCATATAAAATATTCTAATAGGCAAAAGTATTATAGGGAGATTATGAAATAAAGAGTGTGTATTACAATGTCGAAAAGCTACGACACCTCCAAGTGGCAAGTGAGTCTGGTGAGTCTGGTGAGTCTGGTGACTTGTGAGTACGATAATATCGAGTGATTTTAAAATTAATTAAAAAATATATATTTTCATGACATACTAAAAAATTTCGCCGTGAAAGAACACAAAAACGTAAACTTTAAAATCTAATTATATAAAGAAATATTAGTTAAATTATACGTAATAATTTTTCTTCTGTCGGTACGCAGCGCTGGAGGGGCGAAACATTCGCGGGCTCTGTTTATGTACGCGCTGGTTAACAATACATAAGCGTTCAGGCTGTATTATTGCGAGTTGTCTTCGTAAGTGGAGAATATATAGTTCTTATATAGTGGGGGAAATAGTTCGGATACCCACGACCGTTCTACTTTATATAAGACATGTCGCTTGTGTAAAGCCTGTGTTGTTTAAAGAACGTAAGCAATTATTACTTTACTTAAATGTAAAGTTATTTACAAGTAATGCACCAAGATATGTCTATATTTTGTTACGTAACAGGTAGGCGGAGCGGCGAATGGATCATCTGATGGTAAGTGGTCACTACGCATAGACATTGGCGTTGTAAGAAATAATAACCGTTCCTTATATCACATCAATACTCACCCATCAAACCGGAACACAACAATACTAAGTATTGCTATTTGGCGGTAGAATATTTGAGGAGTGGGAGGTACCTACCCTAAAAAAATTAAAGGAAACCTGGGTATTCGGTGCCTGTATTTAAAGTGAAGTACACAAAACAATTTGGATAATATATTTAAAATACAAAGTACAGATAGAACACTTTTGTTTCTTTTATATCTTTATATCCATAGAATTTTATAAAAAAACAATAAATTATGTTGAAAATAATTCAGTATAAATAATATTCTTTATTAAAAGTTACGTAGCTTTCAGTACGGCAAGAGTAATTCGGTAAGAATCTGTATTCCTGAAAATACATTTAGGCTCAACGTAATTAGAGGAATCACATTAGTTTTGGATTTTTTCCTCTCCCATCAAATTATCTACGCAATCTCGCTACGCAATGTTCGAACTTTTCCAGTAACAAAAACAATCTTTAAATTTAACCAAATACATATTTTATTACAAGGCAATAAGACTGAAAATAGCTTTAGAGAAGTTTGACAGGGCTGTCAGTAGTGAAAATTGCTTCCGATCTTCGCAATATCTTTTTCCAGGGTTACCGCTTCTAAACATGTATTTTTTAAATATAGTATAAAGTCGTAAAAACTTTGAGACATATCAGAAAATTATTATAAGGACACTTACAACACACGCTTTGCGATAACACATGTATGTGCGTGTGTAGTGTACATATATATAAAATTGTTATCTCAATTCTTTAGGAGTTATCGTATCAACTGCTCTATCAAACGTTGGATGTTCTGATTGGTTTTTTTTTTATTTTTAAATATAAAATAAAATAACGCTTATGACATTTTAAAATAAACTAAGGACAATTTAACAGAAATTTAGTTTTTTTTAAATAAACCTGGCAAAATAAAGACGGTTTTTTTTCGTGAGATATGCCTACATATATTGTAGGTGCTATATATACGTATTCGTACTTGAGCAAGCGTGAAACTTTTCAATAATGTGTTATACAAATAATATATTTAAATTTTTATTAGTATTTAGTGAACAAGGCTTGCAGTTAATGAACAAAATAAATAAAAAATATCTCGCCAAGCAAGAAGCCAGTCTCGGCCAGCCCTGCCCGTCCTGCCAATTACAGTATTAGGGCTCCTTGTTCGAGTATAATTCGATAACTACGTCGCCATTTTGTCCCGACCCCACCACGAATTATCCAATCAAGAACCCTGATGAAAATGTGCCCCACGGCTTCTGGAGTTACGCACGGGGATGATTCGTTTTAGGAAAATTATTGTTGAATGTTGAAAAATTGTAGATTTAGAAGTTAATGAAACGAAAACCAAAACGAACAGTGTCGATATACATACAAGTGTTTGTGTTTCTCAAATCTTTGTGTGTGTTCTTGTTATCACGTGTCATATAGTAAAGCACACATAAGGAAATTATTTATATCTATGTTACGACACTAGTGCATCCGTACTGCAGTACCCACGACTTAGATCGGGATCAAGTCGAGCGAAACCGCAGACAAAAGATAAATAGTTTTAAAATCAAATTATATCAAATTATTTATAAACGTATTATGCTCCGAGACCACCAATTTTAGAGCATTCGCTTCCGATTAAGTTTCATACAATAATTTCAGATTAAAGATTTTTGAGTTTCTACGTGGTGGTCTTTTCACGTCTGTGCTCGCTTGTGCCGATTTCGTGTCCATGTCTGAGTATATATAATAATATATAGGTTTATAATATATATTTTTTTAAACATTTATATATTTTTTATTATGCAAAGATGAATTTATCTAGTAAAAGAAGTCGCTGGAAAAAATAAGGACAACTATCCAAGGTACAACCGAACTGATGTACTTTGACCGAACCAGTTGTACCTCGCAGAAATGAAGATAAACACATGCAGTTGCTGTAGTAGGTAATTTGTTTATTAGTAATATATACTACAATAAACGGCAAATCAAAGGAACTTTAATGAACAATCAACATTACCAGGTAAATAAAATAAAATAGATATTTCATAACCAACAGTCTTTTGTATCTAGATTTCTATTTATCAACAGTATCACAAAATCTTAAACCTTAAATATATAAAGCCTTTGATTATTTGAAATTATCATTTCAGAAACAAGTTTTTCCTGCAAGATTGGTTAGTGCCCAGCGTGCATAGTTTATTGGGGGACCAACGTACACTTCAACATTTTCTTTTATCATCCTTTATCAACACATTTACAATTGATATTATTCTCAGACAACTATACAATCTATCATCTAAATATACTGAAATTAGTATGAAAAAAAACGATTTTTCGTAAATGTGTGTCATGCTAAATAAATACACAGTAAATAACAGAATGTATTTTTGAGTAACAAATAATAATTTACTTATTATTTCACGTCACTGATGCGGCGCCGGCGAATCTCAACTAACTTCACGTTTCAGTTTACGAAAGATGTTTCGTTAAGCATGGACTGCGCTTATTTAAAAGTGCGGGACTTTGCGATTTTCTCTGGTATAATGTGATGCGTACGTCTCCACTTTTGATCTTTATATTCTAAACATATGACTCATCTACTAACACCCAGCGTGCGCTGCACTACGAACAGTTCAAGTTCATCAAGTGTACAAAGATTCAACTCAATTGAATGGACGATACGTGAATGCGTCGATTACTAACAATATCATTAGCCAGTTACAATCTATTGCTGGACAAAGACTCCCAAAGTGTGTCAAAGTTCCCGGTTCTCCGCCGTCCGCATGCAGTCGGGTTCATCTTTTGAAGATCATCGGTCCACCTGCCTTAAAATATCGTTAATAGAATACTTAAATAATTAAATATTAATTCGCGACAGACGTTTATAAAATGTCAAGAAAATTGCAGATTGTTTACGTTCCTTTACAACCATACGCTGTATTATGTACAAAAACAATAGTAGAGTCCCACGGGGACCAATCGGTACGAGTGAACATGATACAATGCGATCTCCCCCTAACTCGGTCATCCGCGGTTCCGTCCTCCGTTTCTTCTTAAAAAAGCGCTAAATATAAAAATATGTAAATAAGTCGAAATGAAAATTCTATTTGATTCATAAAAGTCACTACCGTGCATTTCGTTTTCTATTTACGCCCCTTTTGCATAAAGAACATACTAAGCAAGTTATTCCCTCGCCTGCAGCGCCCTCTGGTGCTTCTGAATCGTGCATAATTTCTTTCCCTCCGACCAATTTCATTTTAAACTTATTCAAAGGAGCCTCGTTTACCGAACAATGCTTTATTAGAGGTTTAGCAATTTCTCATATTGAATTATCATTTGTGGAAAAAAAATCTGAACAGCAATCTGTCGACAGAGAACAGATGGAATTTACTGTTTTACATCTTTCTTATTTATATTTTTAAGCATATAGGGCGATCCACAAACGACCCCTATATATACATATATACTCTACACATACTACAATATAACGTTAAGTAGCAAATATAAACGGTTTAAGTCGCGTATACGAGTATGTGTATGAGTATATCTGTACGCAGCATGCAGTTACTGGTGGTCGGGGTGGATAGTGTGATATTACATCGATGTGTTCCAGTTTGAAGTGAGCCAGTGTCTTTATATGATTACCAGGCGCATGGTTGGTGTAAGGCATTATTGTGGTAGTTGTAGTTGTTCATCTTCCTACGTGGTATGAATTAAAAATTAAATTGATATTTTATTTTGTCTGAGTATATAGGTATGTGTTTAAACTACAATTACACTAAAATGATCATCATTATGGTCTAATTTGTGATTGACGTAAAGATAATTACAATAATACAATAAATGGTTTCTAGTACTGCCATAAAACTTTATAAAAATAAGGAAAACATCGCGCGAAAACACATGGGCTCGGATGCAGTTTTTACACATTTGTATCCTGCACCTGCAGTGTAACACACAGCGTGGTGGAATAAGCTCCACGTGTCCTTAAAAAAAGAGGCGGCCCTTTCCGAGGCGCAGGATATTTCTGAGCGATTACCGAAGCATATATGAATTAAAAATTTAAGAAAACTATTTAATTCGTTTCACTTCATAGTAAGTTAATAGTTTGAAATGTAAGGTACGGCATACGCACTTAACAACGCTATAAAGTTAATTCAAAACCATCGCTTTTTGTCAACCTTAGACCTGTGTATGGAATACGCAAGGAGTACTTCAATAAATTGGAAGTACTTGTCGAAGTACGATCAACGTAGAGACGAGCGCTGGGTGAAGGCAAATGGAACAAATAGTACAGCACAGATGTAAACTATCGTTCATTTGAAAAATACGAAACTGAGAGTAATTTAATAAGTGCTTAATTGTAATAAATGTACTCAATATCATAATGAGCCAAAACAAAATTGTGCAATCGATCAGATATGAATTCGTGCTTTCAATAGTTGCTTTGTGCACTAAATATGTATTCGCTTATTTTATATTTCTATTTTAGATAATATTAAAGGTGACATTTTTGTCTTGGTCTTGGTATACATAATAAATAAATTAAACATCGAACGGTTCGTAGGTACAGTCCTGCATATTTGATTTAAAAAAAAGTCGCAGTACTCCGAAACACAAAATAGAGGTTTCCAAATGGAAATTTAACTTCTCTATGTCATACATTTTAAGCTATGATAGGTAGTCTGCATATTAGGACTGAAAATACCAATATTTTAATGGAGAATGATGATCGACTAAACACAGACAACAGAGGAACACAATAGATAGAATATTGAATTGACTCGCGACCTCGTGACTTTTTCTGCGACAGTTGGAAAAAGAGCAGGAGGTTTACCTGATGGAAACGACCACTGCTTATGGACATCTGCAAAACCGGAAGGTTGCAGGTGTGTTGCTGGCTTTTGAGGAATGAGTAGTCACTTTATTGACGGTTCCCAAGTTATATCGGTTCGGAAAAACCCCCGGCGGAAGTTGATTACAAAGAGTTTCTGTGCGAGGCATAACTTGCCTTAAAAATCGCGTGGATTTCTTAAATTATCTCAAAATAAAATAGAATTTTATTTTAGGCAAATCAACTGTCTATTACTTATACTGCATCGCAGAATACTCCGATTGGTTTTGGAGAACTGTATGATGGTGGAAGATTATTTTATGTATTGAGGATTTTTTTGTCTCTGAAAAATATTTAAAAAAAACACTTACTCCATGTTCGAAATCTATAGTGTAATAGTTTAATTTTAACTTGGTAGCAGGGCATTGTGCAAGCCTATCTGGGTAGGTACTACCCACTTATCAAATATTCTACCGACAAAAGTCCTGTGTAAAGGTGCCTATATCATAAAAAAATAAAGAATAAAGTTTTACAGGCGAATACATCTCCAGTAAAATATAAAATAACATTTCAAAATTTCTGTCTTCGATGTATATTTGTACAAAACTGAATTAGTTACGAGGCGTTTCTTTGTTGTACAACTAATTGTTTACCAAAAAAGTCTCCTTTGAATAAAAAATATTTACAAAATCCGCATCCTCTTAATTGAACTCCAATCGCAAGTATCATACTTATATACAGCGCGGGGACAATGACGTGGTGCACGTGGTCTGAGAGCACTCGTGTACATAACGACTTACGTACATATAATGCATACATACTTGTATGAACTCATTATGAAGATGTGGGGCCTAACGGGTATTATTCACGTGCGAATATTTTCATTTTCAGTATCTTTAAGAACTTCGTACAGTCTTTTTTATATTAGACCAAGTATTTTTCTATCATAGCACAGAATTCTAAAAATGATGATGAGCTTTAATGTTGCGTTAGAAGATAACGCAGTAAGACAACTACTAGCATCGAAAGCAATACATTACTTTCGAGTAAATAACATGTTATAGTCTTGCTTACAAAGTGAATTGAATACCTTAAATTAAATAGTATCAGTCTGTAATTGCATTTTAAGTGCTTCATTGTTCGAGCACTTGACATTTAATCAGATTGAGATTTGATGTAAAAATATGTCATTTACTAAATAGAAACGTCACCACCGGGCCGTTACAGCGCTCGCAGTTCTGATTATGATTTCTTTCGCTATGAAATCGCTAAAAGCGAAGGAGTCGTTCCCGCTCGACGCACGAAGACATTACTTGATAGTGCATTTTATATATTTTTACATTTGCGCACAAAACGCTCATTACGGAATGCATTTGCTAACGAACGAGATGAATTCGCGAGGCGACGTACATAACGGGGATAGGCTGGGAGCCGGCTGTGTTTTCCCCGTACGTAAGAATATTCGACCATCAGTGTCATTTAAATATATGTATAATGCAAGCATTTACGTATATGTAGCTCGTTCAGAAGTGAACGTGCCACGTGTAGAGATATACAGATATACAGATCAAAATAGAACAAGTGACGACACACTCAGGAAACAATGATGATATTAGAAATTTGTAATGATTTTTTGAGTTCATGTTGTGGAAGATTGTTCGATTGAGTAGAGACTATACAGGATGATACAACGTACGTCACTCCGCCCAACGAAATTAGAAATACTCATATTAAAATCCCTCTCTTATATAAAATATACACCAAGCGCAAGCTTTTGTAAAAGTTTGAAGTTGAAAGAGTGAAAAGAGATGTTTTTAATTAAAAATATATATGTATAGAGGAAAAAATGTATACCGTCTGCATTTTTCCAACGAGCTCCTGAGCTATTCAGCTCAAAAATGGCCTGGCACATGGCTAGAAGCTTTGTCTCTAGGTAACGACGCAGTTCCGCCCAGTAACGATGTCCTCCCGCTAATGACTCCCCTCTGCCCCCCATACCTCCGCTCTCCCCCGCCTTCCCTCATCATCATCGCAAAACAATGACATTATAGTGGGAGTAGTTCTATGTAGCCGGAGGTGCAATATCCTTTATTGCGAGGGACGGTGGGTGGTTTCAGCCATTATGTAAATTACGTAGGTGATAGTTTTTAAAAGTTAACGGTTGGGTTCACAAAACACTTTCGCATTATTGTATTATATGTATTGCGCCTCGCTGTACACCAGGCAGCGCACGGCAGCGAAGCGCGGGACGCGGCGCTCGTGTACGCGGCGCTCCAGTTGCGCTTCTTATGGACCCCTTATGGGTTGAATCTTATGGCATCGGCTTACGTTAGCTTTGAGTTATATATAATTTTTATTAATTATAATATCCGCAAGGATGTTGGTGTAATCAGTTATTATGAAAATTAAATAAAGATTTTAAATTGTACATGTTTTGTGTAAATGTAACTCAGTCAAGTTGAATTTATAAATTTATTACTATAAGCAAAATAAAATAAAAGTTAAACTATTTTTGGATTATTTCCTCAGAATTACGTAGGATAATATACTTCACAGATCAATTTCGTTAATGTCTACGAACGAGATGGATCTGTGCAGCCAACATTACAAAATCTAATAAATTTTAAAAACAAACATATTTTAGTAGAAATTTTAATGTTAACTCTTTTCCAAGAATTAAAAACAACATCTAATTAATACATTATTCGCCAATTATTTCAATGCAAACACATCATAAGGCATTCTCTCTCTCTTAAAATGTACATATTCACTCAAAAAATAACACCAGACAATATTCTTGAAAGTTATAAGCGACGATTCATACGAAAATACCTATCTGTGAATTTGAATAAGGAAATCAGGAGAAGTTATTCCATTTCGCCTTCGAGTGATTGTGACTCGACGCCTACGAGTACATGCATAATAAATCGACTCCTGAGGATGGAAAGTTTCTGCTCCACTGACTATAATGTCACTGTCACGTCCACACACTTCTGACATAACATGCGAGAACGAATAACATCCTCGGAGGATTCAACTTAAATAACGTCAAGGTAGGCAAATGCTGTTTTACAAGCTATTTCTATTCATAAATCATTTTTATTCAAGCTTCTTATTGTGAGAAGCTTCCATCATCGGATGTATTATGGACTTATATGAATCGTTATATAAGAATTTAGTGTAACCTTGTCATTGCGTGAGGTTAACATGTTATTCAAAGTTCCCTTTTAAAAGTATTTTAAATTATTAGATTTAATTATTCAGTAACATTTGATTAGATTTGGGCATGTAACCTATCAATAGTATTTTTTGTGTCTCCTCTTTGGAATCCTGAGAATAAAGAAATCTATGTTATCTATCTATATCTTACAAATGATGTTTCACAAGGTTTGATTTAAAAAATTTCAATTAGTTACTAAATGATTTACACTTCGGTAATGAAAAATAATGAAAAATAATGGTAATGTAAAGAGCGTACTCTTTCCTGAAAGGCCGGCAACGCACCTGCAAGCCCCTCGGTGTTGCAGATGTCCATGGGCGGTGGTAGTCACTTTCCATCAGGTGAGCCACCTGCTCGTTTGCCACCTCTAATATAAAAAAAAAAAAAACCCATCGAAAAAAAAAAATTGCTTTTCGAAATATTCATAACTTTACATTTTACTTGAAATATCCGATTAATATATATTTGATGTTTGATTGTTTCATCCTCGAGGTAAATCACGTAGAATGTTACTATTTTTTTAAGTTTACAATCAGACATTTTTCTCGTTTTCTAGGTAACAAAAGCGTATATATATACATTGTCCCACAAAAGAGTCACCATGCGAGATCAAAAATCGAAGGTTACCAGTAAAACTTATTCCATATGCTAATATTCGCACTCGTGGACCTCTTGTATGATGTTTCGATAAATATAACATTATAATATATAACACCATGTAATTATTCAGATAAATAACAAAAAATTAAGAATGTTTTTAATCTGTTTAAAGTGCTCAACAGACTGAGTGAGCGCAGCGTGTAAGATAACATGTCAACGTGTTCACCAAACTTTGCACATAACCACGTGATACGTGTCATCAGTGCACACGGCCGCGGCTCGCGGAGAGCAGCACTTGTTCGAGCTCGAAGCTCGTCGTACCGCACACAGATATTAGAGCGTGTCTTTTCGTAATCACTTATGTAATGTTGTTATCAAACCGTTTCGAGAGAGTACTTATATATTTTCCACTTACGAGCCTTAGTGCTTAATTTGTGTTTAAAATGCAACTCATGCTCGATGGTGATCTGCAAAATATTTTTCTTATAAAAATAGGAGGCTGTTGCCCAGCCGTGGGATATTTCAGGTATAACATTTATATTTATATGTCGTAAAGTAAATTTAAATTTTTGAACACAAATTAGATTCATTATCAAAGAATTGTAAATTTTCGGATGTGATTTTTATATCACGGCCTCTTATTGTAGCGAGCAACCCCGAGAACATAAAACGTAAAAGCGTAACAAAACATAAAGAATTATACTCCATTTTTTCTAATTTATTAAGAAGAGCTTTGTCTTAAATAAATCTTCGGAATAAAAACAACCTCTGCGTGCTATATGCCTATATAGCATATAGTATAAATATTTATAAAATCTTAGTTTCATGAATTATTATTTTTATTTATCTAGGTTTAAAAGGTTTCTTTACAAAATAATACGAACTAAATGAATTATAAAAAAAATAAGCAAAATGCGAAGTTACTTGCTCGGGTTCGACCCGTTATCTTAAGTTAAGATTGATGTATTCTAACCATTAGGGCATCACGGGTTACTTAATTAATTAAACAAACAGTAGAATAGGTAACGAGTATCATTATTTATTACAATAAATCTTTCATCCAACTACATAGAAAAGACATCAACGCAAACTATGAAAAAGTAATTGTCAGACTTATCACTAACAATAATATAATACAGTATTATTTAAACAGTGTGTCATAAGTATTGATACTGTAAACACTTCGTTGTTATATAAATATATTATATATATGTGTATAAAAATTTTAATAAAAACTACCGCGAGGCAGATCATTATCAAAAATAGGTGAGTAAAATGTTTTGTAATATAACCTGTACATAACAACCTTTTTATATAACTAAATGTGTTTTATGTATTCAAAATCCTACACGTAACCGTGATGTATCTCAACGTCAAAGGCTCATACGAACGGAGTCACGGGACAACGTACATAAAACAAAAGTTAAACAAACGTAATAAGAATTTCTCAAAAAATAACCTTACATAATGAAAACGAAATAAGAAGTAGAAAGTAAATTATACATCAACGTAATGATGGCGGTTTTCAAAGCGAAGGTTTTCATTTTCAAAGGTCTTTGTAGGGCTCTTCGTTAGCCGGAGAGCAGCGCCACAAAGAATACGCCTCAAACAAAATAATATGGAAATGCGAAATGAAAACATCAGAGAGCGATCCACTCCAATCAGACGACAATACTTCTATTTCTAAACATCGGAAAAGTATATCTTACACTTGTGGACGATTGCAAGGCAAGGGCGTGTTGGGGAACTGTGAGAACGCGGCCCGTGGACGTTGCGACTATATAAAGAGGAAAAAATACTCCTTAACGAATCTTTTAGTTTCGTACTTGAATAAGGAATTTTGACTAACAAAAGTACTGCAACTTTCACTTTAAGAAACTTTCTATAATTACTCATTATAAAAATGCTATTTTGTTTGTAATATAAAGGCATTGTTAAAGATATTACCAGTTCTGCTCTTGTTATATCAGCATATAGTGAAATCAAATATATTTTTAACTTATACATATACAATTAAAAACTATTTTATAAAGTTAGTAGTTACAATAATATATAGTTTTATTGAAATATATTATATATTTATTGAATGTAACTGAAAGTTAAACTACGCTGATGTGTTGTTTTAGTTCATTTATTTCACTTAACTTTATCAAATATTCTCAGTATATTAATGTAATTTGTTTTGTGATTTACTGCTTTTACTTGGACGACTTATATAAATAAATAATAAATAAAATAATGTAGGCTCTGTATGTTATCATGAACGGCAGTGTACGACACCCCGGCAGCGGGCTCGTCACAAAGGCGGATATTGTGTGCGTCCATCAGCGAAGTGGGCGCTCCACCACATTGTTTGTCCCCGATCTCAGAGAGATCCTACAGGAGCGTCTTATAAATACAACTTGCGAAAAGTCTATTTGAACTAATCTGCACCTTTCGAAAGTGGTCAGTTGTTGAAACGGTTTCAGCATATTAAGTATATAAATTGGTTTAATAGATCAAGTCACAAAGCCGAGTCATGTATCTTTTTAGATGTTTAATAAAGTTTATTTTTATGTAAATTATGCAACGTCACATTCTGAGTCAGACGCATTAGACATAATTTATTAATAGAGTATTTTCAATCCTAGACTATATTTCCCTCTATTTGCCTTCACTTTGTGCATTTCACTCATGCACATAGCGTATCTCTTTCAAAAGAAGCTGATTCGGAGACGCTAAGTCGAATATAAATATATGTTAAAATATCTTACAATATAAAATTATTAAAAACAATTATTGTTAAACAGCAAACTTGTATTTATTGAGAATTTGCAAGCAACCATAAATCTAGTCGATACTAGCTTGTACAATGATCTAAATTAAATAATTTGAGCATAAAATTTACTCCAAACTGCGCTTTAAAATAAAAAAAATGTGTTTTAACAAAAGATTATGTCAGTTGAAAGATTTGACAATAGTTTGATGTTTTTAAGACATTAAATCCATTCATGCTATCCAACTCCACGTCTACCCAAGATTTAAGATGATAACGCAATAATCGTCAAGCAAAAACCGGATAAGATTGTATCGTTTTCATCTACTAACGGACGACAAGACGAGACAGATGTCATAAAATTTAAGCAAAATATAAACTTGTGGGGCTCCTTTTACCCGGATTGTAATAAGGTATATGCATATTTGATACTGCCAAGCTTGCCCACAGTTTGCCAGATTGCTTGACGCTTATAGATGGCTCCAGGCTCCGCTCACATAGCCCGCATGATATACCCTACGACTAGTCTCAATGAGTGGTTACTTTCAGAGATTACAGCGTTCAAACACAAAGCCTCGTTAGCTTCCTGATATGAGTACAGAAAGGCATAGAATAAATCTCTTACGTGCACGTTTGTATTGACATTTTTCAAGATTAATTTTAATTTTAATGTAAAGGTATCATAGGTTTGGTCTGTAGATTCTACCGGAAGAAAAGGAAAAAAACTTAGTAGTCTCTTTTTTCATCAATTCAAAAAATAACCAACGAAATAATCATATACAATTTCATTTATACATCCTTTATTGAAAAAAATCAATTTTAAGTCAAAATATATTTTGTTCACGTAACCGGCAAGAAACTCGGTTATTATTATTTTTCAGCATGTGGAATTATGTTAGTTAAATACAATTATATAGGTACAATATAACCTTCCTGAAAGTCAATATATACCAGCTCCACGCTTTATTATCAGCTCAACATTAGTATAATAATCTGACGTCAAATTTTCTGCGGAATTTTATCGTAGAGCTGAATACTTCGTCTCAGGATGTACTAACTTTGTGAAGATGATAACTGGGTATTACAAGTTAATCTTTACTTCTCGTTATATATAGGATGTTTAGCGTTTCTATCAAAATCGTTAATTTCGTTATCCATACACATGGTATCGTTGTTAATACATTGGGACGTTAGTAATCTATATAAAAAACATGAAAGTCACTCTGTCTGTTACTTCTTCACGCTTAAACCGTGAACAGATTTAGATGAAATTTGATGAGGAGATATTTTGAGTCCGACACACTGGCGAATTTTTTTAAGACGTATATTTACCTATAGCACACCAATCCCTTGAGGGCGAGTGTTTGGTGTGCTATAGGTAAATATTTTTTAAATTTCACGCGTGTAAAGTCGCACTTTTAGCTAGTAACTAATATATTATAAACGAGCAGTATCAATATCAGTAACTTATCTGACATTAACGACTAATGTTGACAAACATGTAATCAATTTAAATCTTTAATTTAATTTTGGCAAAACGCTAATAATTAATAGAACGAAAGAGTTTCCTTATCTTCATCGAAAATGATTATGTTAACACCTTTTGATTGATGATATTCACAACATCCTCAATATAGTCTTTTTTAAAGAGTGTTGCTGTAAATTAAAACTTTAGTTGCCTGTTTACGCCCACAGCCCGCATGCACGTCAAACAAAGGTGTCCTCTGTCAACAACAACCGCTTCCATCTGATATCTGACTGTATATTCGTGTAACAGGACACACGGTGACAGTTTTGACAGTTGTTTATCGTGCTCGTTGATTTGTTGTTGAATTATACATAAAGGTGACTTGGTATTTTTTTATTAATAAATTTAACTTTGTGACTAAACACATAATTAAAAGCAAAGTAATCTAATTGTATTTCTTACAGAAAGTGTAAAAATATTTGAAAATTTGAATATTCTTGGCAAAGATTCGCTGAAGATATTCCTGTGTGTGTAGCTTTATTTCACTTAACAATGATGGAAGCGAGTGACTGTCTACTTTTTAAAACATCAGATTTCTGTGACTTTAAATTATGTAGAGCGTGTCTTTTAACCGCTGCTGCCTCCGAGGTAATTGCGGAAGTAGGTGAGACGCAATCTATTGTATCAGCTATTGTTGTCAAAGACGGTCAGAAGGGAACGAAACAATGAGCGAACGACTTTTTACATTCAAAACGAGCAATTTTCTTATGATTGTATTTGCTTATAGACTATTAAATTCATTCCCGAGAAATAACTTTCGTATGATTTGTGAGTAAAGCATTCTACACGAAATAAATATAATATTAGTAAATAAGCACTTCGCATACTGCTTAACAGTTTTTCTTAATGCATATTAATTTTATATGAGCAAAAAATAGGATAAACAGGTTTCGATTTTTAAGCCAGCCTAAAAGTTGAACGGTACACCTAAATAGGATAACAGCGGCTTAATGACTAAAATATATTTTATGTTGTTATACTAGAAGACATTCAATTATTGATACTAAAATATTGATGTTCTTTCATTTTGAATCTGGAATACCTCCTTTGCAATGTTCTGAATAAAGTTTTACCTTTTTGCAAAATCAAAATATCACCATTATGAAAACGTAAAAGTTAGAAAATCACACTTCTTACTTCTCGGAATCGGCCTCCTCTTCTCTTAAGGACGAGGCGTGGAGCTTATTGCATTCAAGTGCGATGTGGTCGTTATAGGTACGTTTGTTTCACTCACGATGATTTTTTTTTCCGCCAAAAAGGAGATAAATAAAAATAAAAAAAATGAAGTATATAAAAACTCAGTTTTTCGGACAACATCTTTGTTTTAAAATAATTAACGTATATCTTACTTTTTAGAAGTTTTGTAAATTTATAATCATATATCCTGGAAATATAATTATTGTAATCTATATTAATAATATCATATAGTTTTTGATAATACTTAGTTGTAATGACCGATAACATAGTTTGACTTAAACTCAAAAACTCAAACTCAAATTCCTTAATTCAATACGGAAGCATTACACTTACTTATTGATGGTCAAATTGAACACTACCACCGGTTCGGAAAAAATACCCTGACCTGAGAAGAACCGGCGAAAGAAACTCAGCGGGTTTTTTTTTGTCACATTTATCAAATACATATCATATTCAATGAATATGAATAGAAATAGTCAGGAGGCGATCGTTTCATTCCCAAGGTGTGCTATCAAACATAAACTCACTAACTGTATACTAACTTTTCGCACGCAAGCGTTCCTTAATATTTTCTTTAAATTTGGTAACAGAAGCATTTTGGACGCTTTCTGGGATCCTGTTGTAGAACCGTATACAACACACACAAAAAGTTACTGAGTCTATGCAGTCGAGTAGCAGGAGTAACAAATTTGTGTTTGTTCCTTGAACCAATGCTATGAGTATTACATTTTCTCATAAAAACATTAATATTTTTCCGTACATACAAAACATTACAGAATATATATTGAGAAGCAACAGTTAATATGTTGATATCTTTAAATTTATACCGTATGATAGTCCTCTTCTGCAGCACAAATATAGTATGGATAGCGGCTGCGTTACCCCAAAGCATAATACCGTAAGACATTATACTGTGAAAGTAACTGAAATATACTAATTTTATGTAAATAATTTAATTTTTTTGACCGCAAATGCCGCAGAACTCAGTCTACTCGCCGATCCGTTAGTATGGGGGACCCATTGGAATTTCGCATCAACAGTAAGGCCAAGAAATTCAGCTAATTCAACTGGATCTACGATTCCCTATTGATAAGTACACCAGCTTTTACATTTTGCACATTTGGTGTACCAAATTTTACAATTTTTGTTTTTTTATTATTTAGCCTAAGAGTATTCACGCTAAGCCGTTAGTATTCAATTAGAGATCAGATTAACGATGATAATCTGCAGCAAAGTGAACTGAAAAACCGATATCTCGAAACTCTGTATAAATATTTGTCACTAGCAGGAATCGAATCTACGTGTAACAATTAAACTAGACTGCGCCAAATTGTCACGTAGAATAGATTTTTTTTGTCAAGGTGCCAAAAATCTAAAGACCAATCTGTGCAAAGCCCGCGTTTTAATTGACTTTACACCAGCGTTAAGTGCGATGGTGAGTGGTAAGGAAAAAGCCGGTTGGAAGGCAATGTGATAATTTGCGAGCGTGTCGGCCTCTAGGCCTCTCGGGACAATCGTCTATCCGCAACCTAATGGCTCGTCCCGCTGTCGGCGGCTCCCCGAGCTAAGAAGACAGTTTTAACCCGGACTATATTTTTTTAATATCAGTAGTGCTAAACTTTGAAAATAAAAAGCAGTTGTTTTTCAATAAGATTTACTCTTGACCAGGATACATATCTTATATGTCGAGCGTCGGAACGAAGCTGAGAATATGTTAATTAGTCAAACTAAATAGCGTATAATGAAGTGACTGTTAAAAAAGGTAATTATGGAATTATCTTTAAATACGCTACACGTTTTTTAATCTCGTATACCAACAATGCCCCAACATACAAAATATAATATTTGTAAAATAAATATGGACTGTTCTGAAACTGTTACCAAATAGTTTCTTAGCTCCGTCAAACGCCAGCGCATCGCACTTGTCGCATCGGACGATTTGCGATTTCCTAAAGAGTGCTCGCGCCCTCGAGGGTCCTCCACGTAACCGTGCGCCCCCGCCCTCCCCCACCACTCCTGCCCTCCATCTCCCCTGAAACCTCTCGAAGAGAGTTGGAAAACGACATGGGTAAGTCTTTGTCGTTTACACCGCCGGGAGCTATTGACAAATTATTGTATTTCGTCGACCAATACTTTTGATCGATTCATAATAACTTGTTTGATATATCTGCAATTTTAAATATAAGTACTATTTGTTATATGAAACTTTAATCATAAAACGTTTTTTATGAAATTAAGTCTTCAATTTTAATGCAAAGTGTTTAAGAAATGTCAAAAGCAGAAATGCAGAAAGCAGAAATTACATAATATGTCAAAGTTGTTATCGTCTGGTTATAAAAATTGAATATATACTTATAAGAGCCCGATATAAGACGAGTTGTTTTCGAATCTATCATAAGTCTCTGCGAGTAGTTTAGTTAATTGTACAAAAACGGAAACTGTTAACCTTGTTAAGACGTGAATCAATTACTAAAATTATTTACACAGTAATTTATTGTATGACTATGTTTTTTTTAAATACCAATATACAGTGTTTTATATACTGTAGATGTATGTCCGCGAGCCATTGCCGAGTAAGCAGTCTCCACGAGAGATGTCAATTTATATTCAAGAGGCGTCGCTCTTCGACGCTTGGGTCGGTTAAGTTGAAGCATAATCACAACCTGCTTAGTGCTTACATCGTTTTAAAACAAAAAGGTATTTTACCTTCTACCGTTATTCTACGTTTAAACATATAAGTATACATAGTAAGGTGTTATATCTTAGTTTGGTCATTAATGTTATTTGTAGATTATCTTACTATTTCGTTCCATTATCATGTACAGCATCAGAAACGTGTTATATAAATCGAATACTCTTTACTTATATTTCTTTTTTTTATAGTTCGCTGTTATTGTAAAAGAAGACGAAACTCATATGTATTTATTGTTGTTGTTAAGCTGCAGCCTTAGATTTGAAGAAGCCTTAGGTTGAAAGATTTGAAGAGTTATTTTATAATATTTCCATGACAACAAAAGTGGTAATCTCTACTAAAACGCTTGTATCACTGGTACGCAGATATTATGATCAGGGTGCCAGCCGACTTAAGGTAGACGAAGTCGCGAGTAAGGGCTAGCTGTTTTTCCATTTGCTTAATTTGGCAGGGCGGGATGCCGCGCTGGGGCAGCTTAGGGTGAAGGTGACTCGATCAGTCCCGTGATTGGCAATCAGCAACCGTCACGCGCCCTTCGACACGCATTGGTACGTGTCTACGAGGCGATATTACTGTAATTCCCTTAACGCTTATACACTTACAGGGTCAAACGTCTCACACGATACGATACGATATATAAGAGTGGATTTTTGAAAGTTTCATTGGAATAGTAATGATAATAATAAAACGCGAATGAATAGGTTCGAGCCGGCAATGTTATGTATGTTATTTGTATATAATAACTATATATGTATAATAACTAGACTTATTGCATACCCGTCCGGGTAGGAACCACCACTCGTTACATCAAACAGTAATAAAATCAACATCAAAATATACTTTATTCAAGTGGACTTTTACAAGAACTTTTGAATCGTCATTTAACAATCTAATAAAGCTACCACCTGTTCGGAATGCAGATTCTACCGAGAAGAACCGTCAAGAAGCTCAGTAGTTACTCTTTTTCAACATTTAAAAATAGTACTGTTGTGTTTTGGTTTGAAGAGAGAATGCGCCAGTGTAACTACAGGCTCAGGAAAGCACAGAGGACTATAGTATCTTAGTTTCCAAGGTTCGTGACGCTCAGCGAAAATATCCGTGGGCGACTATTATAATATAGCATTAAAATATGTGAATATGTTTTGTAGTTTTATACCCTGTAAGAAATGTAAGCATGTTGTCGTCTTCATCCCTTGAAAAATTCATTACATTTCAAGTGCAATTTCATTGCATTGCATTGCAACTGCTTCTTTGGTTGGAGGAGCGAATTCCTCTTATTGTTCCTCTACCCGATTGATAACGTTAAGTATAGATGTGATACGATTTCACAAAAATGAGCACAAGTCGTTTTGTGAATTTAAAATTATTTATTATAAGCGTAACAACACTTCACAATAACGGGATTCGATCTCCCGATTTTCATTTAAGATCCAAGACTTCTACTGGATCTACTGGATCACGGTTTAATATATCACTTATCTACAGAATATTTGTAACAAAAACGTGTCACGTTCTATTGTTATAAAGAGTTTCTAAGCGTGTTTTGTACTCTTTTGGCTAAAAAGCATTTGGAAAAATTGCATTGAATAATAAACTCACATTACAATTCACATCTCGCCTATTCAAATTTAATGTAAAAATTGTAATAAATATTTCTTTATTGTATAATCGACCATATATTAGACTCTATTTCCTTTTAATAAGATATATATTTTTGCTGATGCAAATGTTGGGGTGACAGGGTTGTATGCGATGCCATCGGGAAGGGTTAGCGGCTGTCACGTCTGCTGTGTACATAAGTGGGTCCTTTTGCGCATTTATCGCGACGCTTTATGTAAGTTTGTGGTCGGTATAGCTCTTCCTATAGTAAAATAAATATGTTAAATTATAATAATGAATATTTTCATATAACATAATACAAAAAAAGAGGGTCGATAAAACCCTGAGTACTCATATGCCGAAAATGAAATCAAAGGAATTAGTGACATGAAGCGGGCGAAGTAGCGAGCGAAACAAAGTTAAATTATTCAATTGTCGTCGTCGGGCCGTGAGTAAACAAATGCTTTGTTCTCTTTTTACAAGTAAATTGTCAATCATGTGTTTTATCGCCTCGATCTCCTAAACTACGACAAGGTGTTCGCTTGCGGAACATGCCCACTAACAACACCCACAACAGAACATATATTTATTATAGAAATGGTACGTAATTTAATAATATAATTTATTCGTGAGACATTGATGATTATATAATTATACAGGGATCGAAATTCATGTTCCAAATATCGTGCGAAGATTATAAGTAAAATATGATCACCAAGTACAATTTTGGAAAAAACTAATTACAATTTTTCTGTTATTGTTTGCATAATAAATAATTGATTTTGTATAATAGCCGCAGGAAAGAGACCAGCTGAACATCATTTTACGCTAAATTTAATATTATATTGTAGTGTGCCACCTTAAACATATTTTTTTTACTTTACCTAAGTCATCTCTGTCCACAGAAATGAGGTCCCGAGCTCGCCACGATTTGTCGACGTGACGCAACGTGACGCCCGCAGCTCACGCCAATTCCGATTTTGGTCATTATCCTGTTCATTTGTAATGTCACGCTGACGAGGCGCTCTGTGTTATTAACACGTAAACAATACTTAGCTAATAAACGTTAAATGCTTTTTTTTGTCATAATGAACGCTTTCCTTATGTAGTAGTTTATATAATCAAATGATTTGGTGACATTTCTAGTAATCTTGTTCTCAGGTCACACCCTCACGGACCGAATTATTATATTTAGCTATTTACATAATGGGGTAGTTCACAATGCGGACGTCACGAATGTTTTTATTTGACGTGTGTCGTGTTAAAGTATACGATTGTATTGTTGTAAATGATGTGTCGGACTGTTGGGGCGGCATTGTGTCGCTGTTGGCGCGCCGCGGTAATAAGCAGCTGTGTGGGACGTTGCTGTATGGAAATGGGATTTTGTTTATTCTATAATCATTCTTAGTATATAAAATATATTTCTTTTGTTATGTAATTACAGTCCTCTAGGTATTCGGAACAAATTAATTTTATCGCTATTGAGTCAATTGTATTGTTACAATTATTACGGTTTTATTTATTTCTTATATAGAGCTTATATAGAACTTTTATTGTGTGTCAATAATTTATTTACTCGTAAATGTAACTCACACACACATACTCATCTCACACAAGGAATCTACCGTTTGGTCACTTTTGCAAAATGTCTGAATTTTATAAATACAACTTTGCTTTATTTAGAAGTTAAAATATAATATAATATATTTATTAGAATTGATGCTTTCGAAAGATCCTCACTATACTACGTCTTTTTAACTTTCTACGCCGCGCTACGATTGCTACGAGTCTACGCGTTTAGATCTACTTTAGGTGGCTTATAATGCAATAGCGTAAATTACATTTTCGATTACTATTTAAAATAATTGCTTTATATTAATTTAGTAATATTTACTATTCTAAAAAAATAATCTTCCACATTTATACCTTAGTATTAAGCCTCAACCGATTTTTTAGAAGTATAAAATATAGTCCGCTGATTGATTTGACACTTAGTTGATAATATTGCTTTTCTTGATCGAAAAAGCATTATCAATGACATCCTACTGACTGATTCCTGCCACAGAGTTCATCATCAAAGATTAATAATCTATGAAAATATTAAATAAAATGAAATCAAAATTATATGAATATCATACGCTGGTACGGGCTTCGAAACATCATCGTACAGTTATATTAAATGTTAAGTGACAACTTTATATATTATTATCTTTTGAAATCAAAATAAACTTTACTCACGAACGATTTCACGAGAAATTGTGAATCGTCATTTTACAGAAGCGAAGTAAACGTAAAGCTACCACCGGTTCGGAAAGTAGATGTTACCGATGTTACATATATACTACCAAGAAGAACCGACAAGAAACTCAGTAGTTATGCTTTTCCAACATTTGAAATACAAAGTCATCCTGCCTGAAAATCAACTTTTTATCATCTTGTATTGAATAATATACCATATTATTAAGTTTTTTTTAACAAACGATATAAATTTATGAATCGGCAAAGTTCAAAATATCCGTGGAATTTTATCATAGAAACGAATACCTTGCCCAAAAAGAATTTATTGACTTTGCGCAGTTTCAACTGCCTTTCCGTTTCCAACTTGACGCTTCACGATTTTATAGGTAATATGACGAATTTAAAATACGATTTCGTTGAATTTATTTGAAGTTTTGGGCTACAGTAACGAGTATATATGTAAATAAATTAAAAGTATATATTATTATTTGTCGGTACATAAAATGTGTAACGTCAAAGTTCACTTTAGATCTAAAGTTTCTCCTTCAACGCCAACGAAAATCAGCGACAACCAACACCAGCCATTATGTTATATTTATTTAAGACGTAGTTCTCTAGTTGACTCTACATTAAAGCTGACGTTCGTTTGTATATAAAGTTACGTTTAATCGTCTCTACTAAAAAAATCTCTCTTTCATAACCAAAGGCTAGTGAATGTACAAGACTGTACCAATAGAATATTCTATACTTTAAACCCTTGAGCAATTTCACTCTCAAACATTTTTTATTAATTCACTGATCAAAAGTAATATAAAGCAATACAAAATAAACAAACAAAAACAGGCAATGCACGAAGTATTGAACTGAAACCCGATATTCGGGACATCGACTGCGAATCGATCGCTCAACAACGGGAAACAGCACGTCACACGTGTTTATATCGAACTTGTGATGTTTTTGTGCCTTTTTAAATTCAATAATCGAACAAATTAGAATGCACAAATTTACCGACAAATCTCTATTTGTTTAAGATTAAGGTTCGAAAATTTATACGGGTAATAGATTAAGGGGTTGTTTGTTGTGATGGTTGCTTCCGTTGATCTTACGGTTTGTAATACGGATGTGTTTTTTTAACCTTATTGTTTTGTGTTTTTTCTGGATGGTTCTTAAAGGGGTTTGACTTCTGTGTCGATTAATAATAAACTACTTTTATAGATTTTAATGTTTATGATATACGAAATTGCATAACTCATGACTGTACCAGAAATTTTAAATTGAAACTATCTTACGAACTAAGAAGGAAGAATATGAAACATTTATTTAGAAAACAAATTTAAAACTAATCTATTCGCTGCAATGACAACTTCGAATTATTTATCTACAGCGGTAGCACATTAAACATTATTTAGAAACACTTCCTTCTACATTCACAATAAATAACGGTTGACGTTAAATATTTAATTAAATATCAATATCGTATCACTCATAATTTATTAATGTAATAAGAATCTCGAAACTCACTGCAGAAAACTTGCTTAATACATAATATGTGTATTGAAATGAAATACGTAATATGTGACATTAACTACAACAAGTATATTTACAAGTATCAAAATTGCGTACTACCGTAAGTCGGTTGTGAGCATTTCATGAGTGAAATACGAAGTGATTTTTTTCTGGTCTGATGTCTTCAGGTGTCAATTAGCGGACGGTCCCGATTGTCAGCGATGTCGGACAATGGCCGGCGGGGACAAAACACGTCAGTGGAGACACGAACGCTCACTAGTCACTAGCACGTCACATACGCCGCATACGAACTGTTCTTTTCGCAATTTAACTTACAAAAGTATGCCAAGTCAAAAAGATGTCCGATAGGATATTATCTTTTCTTAATTTAAATTACAATTACAATCTGTTGGTGCATGGGTTATTTGTATTCGAAAGAACTCCTCACGTTGACTCCAATATAGAAGAACATTTTGTGTATTTGCGATCCGTATTAAATAGTAATAAGGGTTATTAAAAATAAACTAAATTTATGCTGATTTTCTTCAACAGTTGAGATATTTTTCAATTATACATTATTTTTGTTTTTGATTATTTTGACGTATTTGTAGATAACATTGTAGCGTTTTACTGATCCTTATTTATTCGACTGCCTTGTTGGTCTAGTGCCGCAGATCCCAAGGTCCTGGAGTCATATCCCAGGTCCGACAGATTAAAAGTTATTCGCAGTAACAGGCCTCAATCCTGAAGTGTGTACACGCCCGCGCTTAAAAACACGTAAAGTTGGTACTTGAACTAGGAACTAGAAGGTTTCCACTGCGTGGAAATAAATGTGCCTAGATATAAGGCTCAAAGGGTTCAAACTCCAGATCGGGCCGATAAATAAATCATTGAGTTTAACAGCCCGGAGTCTGGAAGTTGGATGTGTGTACACCCCTGTGCCTCAGAAATCACAACTCTTTTCGGTCGTTTCGGTTTTACCGTTCTATCGGATCGTGAGAGCGATGGAATAGACAAAGTGTGTTTGCGTACAAAGTTGTGCTCTATAATATGTCCTGCGTAGTTTGCTGGTCACTCTTAACGTCGGCCGCCGTGGCCGACATCGGTCAGGACAACATTATCATTGAAGAAATATCATTTTTATGAAAGGCATCGCTACGTAGACATTTAATTTTATTATCAAAAGTCATATTTGTGAGTAAAAAACTCACAGACTGCGCTAAAGAGCTTGCTTTGTTTTTCAATCGAAGACGTGACAGCTCCAAACGATCGTGGTCCACGTTAAGCAGCATCGTGTATGAGTCTTTAATATATTACTTACGTCCTTTTCTGTTTCGACCGCTAAATCGCTTAACTAATCGCTAACCTAACCATATTATCAAAACGGTGTTGATTTTCATTTGAATGATATGAATTTTTGAGATGATAAATAATATTGAAGTGATAGAAAAAAAATAACAAGAGCTGTAGTAGTTCCGTCAAATCGTTTACATTGTCAACAGCATTGACACTAATTTATTGACGTTTCATTTCTATAATTTTATCAAAAGAACATCAAATTGTTATCGGGCAGGTGAGTAAAGCAGCCCGCCTGTCTGTCGAGTCATTGACGTCGTCATCTTTGTAACAGCCGTCTCGGGCATTGCTTGTCATTGACCACAATGGGCTATTGTGGGCCAGTGTCCGCTAGGAGTGTCTGACGAGTGGGCGGCGTGCGAAATTGCAACATTCCTATTGTGCGCGTGGTAAAGTTATGTAAGATCTTGTCAAAACGCATCATTGATGAAACATTTTTTTTTAATTCGATAATCTTTATTATATTTTATTATATTTATATTACTATTGTGCTGTCTGTCCAAAAAAAATATGAAGTAGCTAAAATATTATACATAGTTTTGCTGTTTATGTCATTCAATCGCAATAAATTTAGCGAGCGAAACAAAATTTGTTGTAAAGTTGGAATTAAGGAGGCTTAATTTTATGACTCCCTTGTTGATTTCGGGGTTAGGCTACAGGATCTCAAGGTTCTGGGTTCTAAACTCCGGCAAAATTGAAAAAAAAAATTCTGTTTTTCTGCCAAATTCTTAGGTACTTGGAAAGCAAGTGAAAGCATTTTGTGAGCCGGACCTGTACTTTTATATACACTTGGAGTTGGGTTTATGGGATTGAAGGAACAATGCGGATCTGTATTTGCGCTCACAGTTGTGCGCTACAATATCTAATGCACAGTTGGCTAGTCTTCGCTGAGACTTCGTTGAGACCGATTTGATGATAGAAATCAAAAGAATATAGGTAATTACCATCAGTACTTCTACAATTGTCTACAATGTCTAAATGTATTTATGGATCTGAAATTAAATCAGAATACGTTTTTTTTTCAATTGTTTGTTGATTCAGTCAACCTTTTTAAGAACATCTTCTGAATACATCCCTTACAAGAATAGTCTAAACCATAAATTGTGATTGATCAAATTGTTGTGACAAATCATTTTAAATCTGTCAATTTCATTGAAATATTTTTAAAAAAAAAACAGCGCCCATTGTATAGAACATATAGAAAGTGTTGTCACATTCAAGTGTGGTCAGCGTCACAAGCGGACAAAAGATAATAATAGGATTATAGCTTTGAATGGATCTGTTGAGACGTCGACAATGCGCTCGTCTTTTGTAGCTCGTTATTTGATATAAAAGTTAGAGATTAGCAAAAAAATTAAACTCATAATGAAAACTGTGGAGCTTAGATTTGAATACTTTGATGACAAGTGTGAGTATAATGTTTCTGTAAGAAAAGTTACAAATTAATACGTTTCTGAAGCATTAAGATATATAAATAAGCTTCTATCATATATATTGATTTGGAAGCGCTCTTTTAACAGGCTGTTGTTAAAATTCACCTGTTAGTATACAGTAATAACATGAAAATCGAAACTCACCAACGAATTATGAAAGGTGTTTGAGTTTTTACAGAGTGACCGTGCAAATATCGCAACTGAATCCAAACATCTGAGCAGTCAACTGAACCGAAGTTTTTAACTTCCAGTCGAACTGCCCAGAACTCTTACAATAGAGTTATTAGAGAACTTAGTGTTGTATTGTTACTTTCATGTATGTTTTATATTCTGCTGGTCCGTCTCATTAGTTAGTCTAGTATTTTGATGATTTTTTTATTTTTGACAGCACACAAAATTAACTCTTCTTCTTCACTTCGTTTAACAATTAAGATGGATGAAATAAATATTTAAAAAAAAACTAAACAAGGAAATGGTTTAAATTTTTCCACACGTTATACAATAAAATTCTCTCGAGCAATCCTATTATTTGATTAACCGTGCGTATTTCGACGCCATTTGCAATCGCAATTACAATCATCGCCACCCTTCAGGAAAATGAATAGTGCTAAGAGCGAGTTTGACCCTTATCGCGTCTGTTGAGAGTTCAAATTAGTTTACAATAACTGCAATCAACATACGAAATAAACCGCGACCAGAGCCCGGGGCTGAAGTGAAAACATGCGATGAATTGAACCGAGCATAATTTTGAGAATCTTTTTCTGAAAAGCAGGGCTCTGATTGGTCCAGGCGGTCGTTGACGGAGCTCTCTGATTGGTGGAAGCGGTGCGAGGAAAAAAATGTGGCTTTGTGCGGACTCGGGCGATTTATTCACGACTATTAGTTATGGTTGGATGAACGAGCCGTTTGCTTAGTGATGTGACCTCCTTGTTAGTCGATACACTTTATTAAACTGTGCAATTTAATAATACGTCTCGATATATCGAAACTAGGCTTCATCACTGTTAAGTAATTTCTTTCTTTATTTTATATTTATTGTTAATATTAAACGCAATGTGTTCGTAGTATTACAAATCTATATATTTTTTTCAATAGTAACTTGTTTTCTAGTCTAGAACTATGATTTCCTAAACAGAAGAATGACACTCTAAATATATTTAACATTTTAATCTGAAACCATTCATTAGAAGAAACAATAGGATATCATTAATATAGTTTGGTATTATCAACATATTCTGAAAGTCACTTTGTATAAAGATGTATTTAATATCACTAAATGCTTAAAAACATCGATAGAACGCACATTGAAGGTACATTACTAGACGTGTTTACTATTCTCGAGGTGTATAATGGGACCAGTGGCAGTTGGCAGTTACGTCTCAATCATCCCACCTTTTACTTACTGACAGAGCGAGACAAAACACAAGACCTCAGTTGATAGAGCAAGATGGAAGATACGCATTCAGTCGCTCCGAGCCTTCAACTGCACGCATCGAGTCGATGCAGGTAAGGTGATGTATGTTTTATGTTTCATGCAGTAAAGTCGTGATTGCAATGGATATGAGAACGTAGTTTTGCTTGCGCAATATTTAGCATATATGTTTTCTTTAGATATGAATGCAAATAGTAATGGCGCATTTTTATTTGGAATGTTTATATAGAGGGTCTTTGAGCCGGGGGCGAAATATGAAAACGGGTAAATACATCCGCCATTTTGTGTTGGTTGTACCGTCAGCAAAGGAGATTATAGTTTGCTAAGTGTTTCGGCTCCAGCCCGAGGGCGAGGGGCGCTCAGTGAGAGCTACTGGTGGTAGAGGACCCTCGCGTTTGAGGTACGAAGCGGTAACTCGGAACAGCTTTTTGAAACTGTATTTTAATTTTATAAAGAGTCCTTTGTAAATGTTTTAAGGTAAGTATGTAACATATTCTGCCTCGTGGTATGTTGTTTGTTCATTACTTTGTAAACGTTTGTTGGAACACTAGTATTTACCTGCAGCTCCATGTCCAAGCATTTATCAGGGATAAAAAATGTTTTTGCCGTAAATTACCTTAATCTATTGCACCGCAACTACTAGCTGCGTATAAACCTAACAAACATCAAGGCTTATAATATTAAGTAGATAATCTTTAGGGGCCTTAACATCGTTGTAATAAATATACTTAATAAGATTAAGAAAAAATAAATTATTGTTTAAAAAAATGCAATATCATTCAAGAAGCCCGAACGATATATATGGTGCTCTGAAATCGTCATCGTACAAAATAGATTAAATGTAAACCTGCCATCTATTTGTGGTATATATTTTACCAAGAAAAACCTCTACTCTATTCCATCCTTTTAATTACAAAGAAATTATTATTTAATTATTGTATTTAAAAATAATACTTTCGGAAACAGTACAGCAGACACTAGTAGACTACTAATACCTAAGTAATCGTCATGACGTCTCTATGCGTTTACCGCCCCAGAAAATGTTTAAACTTGTATTTCTTTTGCGTGAAAACCAATGAATGCTATTCACGCTTTTTTTTTTGTATATGAGCATGACTTTTTAGTGAGTTTTTTTCTGTAAAAAAATATTGAATACAATCGATTTTTAAAATGAATATTATTATATATTTGAATTACACTTACTATAAATGTTGTAGCTTTTAGACTCCAGTCTGTTATTTTTTATAAAGACGTATTTGTATCAATGTATTTCCCATATAAGTATGTATGTATGTATTTGAAATTGTGGACAAACCTAATTATATAAAAAAAAAATTAAACAAAAATTCGAAACTATAACTTCACATAAATTCCTAGAAGCATTATAAGAGGTTTTCCAGTAGGGACTTGACAATCTTGAATTTAGATTGTGAACTAACCTTTTCACTTAACATCGAACTGTCACTGTCAGTTTATTCAGTAGACATAACATTTTCATCATGGTGAAGTACACGAAGTAACAACGTCTGCAAAACATAAAAAAATACTACAGTCGGTGGCCGCTACTTTAAGAGCGTTAACTCCGATTTTCGGTCGTAATTCTCGCCCTAGTAGACAGGCAGTAACAAGTTTAGTGAAAAAGTTTCAGTCTACATGTTCGTTGTGTGATGTTGCCGTGACAGTGAGACAACTGGTTGGTCGAAGTGTCGAAAATATCGCTGCCGTTGAAGCGTCCGTAGCAAATGAACCAAATCAGTCAATTCCACGGCGTTCTCAAGAGTTGGGCATCGCCAAGACTACTTTATGGCGAATTTTGCGTAAGGGTATTGCTTTACACCCATACATCAGGCTCTTGGACAGCATGTGGTTTCAACAGGACGGCGCCACAAGCCACACAGCACACGCTACAATCGATTTATTGAAGAACAAGTTGGAGGAGCGTGTTATCTCCAGAAATGGACCAGTCGATTGGCCGCCTCGTTCGTGCGATTTAACGCCTCTAGATTTTTTTCTTTGAGTTTATATCAAGTCGTTGGTCTATGCTAATAAGCTGACGACGTTGGAAGAGCTCAAAGCCAACATTGAACGCGAAATAGCAGCCGTTTCGGCCGAAATGTGTGTCATGGAAAATTGGGTCCAACGAATCGACCGCTGCAAACGTGCCCGCGGTGGCCATATGAGCAAAGTCCAGTTCCATGTATTGAATATACTTCAACCCGATTATAAAGTTTTTGAAATATCTTAAATGGTTTTCATTTTATTTTTAATAAAGTTGTCAAGTCCTTATTGGAAAACCCGTTATTATATAAATACTCATTTTACAAATTTTACTTGATATAAAATTCAACACAAGCATTGGTTCGGAATGTAGAGTCTACTCAAAAAAGTGGCGAGGAACGCGCGCGTTAAGTTTAGTATACAATTAAATTTCATCATAATAATCATCATCCTATACTTGGTAACTTCTGAACATAGAACTGAGTGTGAAGGAATTGAAAATCAACGAATACTTATATTATACTACTTATTTAGTATAATTTGTCTTGTTCAGAGAGATATGCCTTATTTATAAATTATTTCTCAAGATGTAAACGTACAATTGTCACGCATCATTATATTTTACGTTATTATCAGCTTGCGAGTCCATGCAGCAGACACACCAGTGAAACAATAATCATGAGTCATATCTCTGGACAAGAAAATATTTTATAACAAGTAGTTTATATAAAGAAACGATCAGTGAAAAGAGTGGCGATCGATAATGGACGGCTTAAGTAAACTATAGTGAAAGAAAAGCCTTTGAACTCGTGACAAAGGTTATAAAATCGATTAATAAAGATCTGCCGGCATATTTTAATTTTCAGGTAGCATCACAATCCAAAGACAAAGATTACTTTTTTAAATGTATTCCGTGGTATTTTTTTATATTAGAGGTGTTTTTGTTGGCTTATTTTTCTTCTCGCTGTCGCTTCTTACGTTTGTTAAGAGCAATCGTCTCATTTCCCTAGATATTTGCTACTCTCGCGCCGTTCAACTAAACATTTAATTGCTAATGGAATGTTCTATGAATATAACAAAGGAAGTATACTTTCGATATGATATAAATCAATGAAGCGATACGTAGAGCCAATATTAAAGCCGCCGTCACACCGAGCGCGCAAAGTGGCCGCGGCGCGTGACGTCTCGCTACACTCATTAGCGAGTTGTCCAAACTCGTTATAAGTTGACACCGCCCGCTATCCGCGCGATTGACTCGCTCAGACCGTGTACCGACTAATTCCTTCAAATAGGGCTGACAGATCTGAAAATGTCTAATATTACTTTGTTTTGTTCGAGTTGACTTCTTCCATATAAAATATAAGTATAGATTCTGTTTTATTTTATAAAGTTTTGTGTGAAATTATACGAGCTAGCTTTTTATTAACAGACTCCAAAAAAGGAATATCCCAATTCAGTTGTACTTTTTGTAATGTTTGTTACCTCAGACCTCTTTCATTTATGAACCTATTGGACAATATCTGCTTTGGGAGGTACACATCCCGTTTGGCTTGAATTTAAATAAAAAATATCTCATACTTCCTGGGGCACAATATTCGTATCTATAATAAAATTCCACGTTTATTTTTAACTTGGTTTATTAATAAGTTTAAATCTCATATCAAAATCATAAATAAATATATTATAAGATTATGTTAATGATAAAACAACGTGAATGTATTTTTTGATACCTAGACAGGATGTATATAAATCAAATTGTATTTTATTTACATAAACTAAGAGTGGTAGAAAAGTAACTACTGAATTTCTTGCCGGTTGTTTTCGGTATAATTAATCAAGCGAAATTTGCTGGAGTTCAAGTTAATTCCTTAATTACAAAAATCGTGAGGATTTCTGATGAACTGTATATACTTATATGAATATATTCCATTATTATCAACCAAGCTAAAACTATAATAGAAGATATAAGCAGCATATCAGTGAGATGGTAGTGAATTGTAACGTTACTTTTTTTTAATTACAGTATGAGCTGTCATAAAGTGCTTCTATTTGATCTCTCTTGAGTCTGTGAATCGATAGAATTGCACTTATCGATAAGACTAGTCATTTTTTTAATGTAAAGTACATGGGTGAGCGAATTGGTCAGTATTATTTTAATTTCTCACTGCACAGTTCTTATAGGGAGACGTGACTTAAATCATTATAGCACTTATCTGGTTTACTGACCGCTAACAAAAAATACAAAACTTAATACTTTGACGATATATTAGTAGGTGATATTTGTCGGATGGGCTACGAACAAGGCTGAATTACATTTAATAAATAATAGGATTGCAGTAATACTAATGTTACACGAATATTCCGACTAGAACAATCGGGCGAGCGCAACCCTAGGCTGCACGTACGAGCGCCGCGGGCAGCGGTACGTGAGATCGTGACATTCGACCGCGCTCGCTGCGCCCGGTGCGCCCCGACCCGACTCGATTGATCTATATCGTAATGTATTGACGATCACCCACTCGCCGGAGTTGGTATACAGGCTGCTCGCGCAGTGGCAAGATTGTTATTACGGACAACTATATTTAATATCTACAAAATATACCTGTATCTTCTTATGGTGCTTGTAAAAACTTGTGTAATTATAATTTATAGGTATACGAAATAAATGAATGTATATGAAATAAAATTATTTAATTTGTATCAGAGAAAAATGTATCAAATTAACGATACAACATAATTCAGTCTTTACAAATGTGCGTAATGAAATTAGACATTTAATATGCTATTCTGTAAGTTCCTACGTGATAACCGAGAATTGTTGGCATTTTTTACAATTATAAGAAAAGGTGAATTGTGACCACAAGCGATTTCGATCAATCTTATTTGAAGAAATTATATCCAAGCAACTCCCTAAGTTTCAAAAATGGATGCATGGCGTCGTCACGCCTGTAGTCTGGGGGTTTGGTTACCTCGCTTTTCATCGATTAAAATCAAAAACTTTCTCCAAGAATTTATCATTTGACAGAACAATATCAAAAGTAAAACTACCATCGGTCCGTAATGTAGATGATACCGAAAAATACCGCCAAAAAAACGAGTAGATAAACTTTTCCAACATTAAAAAATTGCCAACCATATCTCACCGATGTTCGTGGACAAACCATTATGTTTGGTGTGTGGACCATCGGGTCCTGCAAATGAATGTACGGTATATTATGTTGTACTTTTATCAATTAAGAAGTTACGTGACGCTGTGAACTGAGAACATCCTTTATCTGTTATTGGCGATATTGGATGCGATTGTTACAAAATGATCGCTCATTACCGCCTGACGTCGGGACGCTCGCGCCGTAACGCCGTGACGCCGTGACGCGATAATGAGCATTAGCGCTGAACGCAATGATTAAACTTATTTATAACGAGTTCTATGATAATTATAATGTCACAACGTGTCTGTCCTCGGGCGACGCTCGGGGCGGAGTGTACAGCGGGCCACGTGACGGGGACGCGCTCCTAAATTATGTTCAGATTTTGATATGTATGCTTTTTATTATTTGAATTTTAATACTAAAAGATAAAAAAGCCGAGATTATCCCGTTGTCGGAACGCAGGTATTTTAACCTATGACTGAAGGTTCAAACCCAGGCAAGTAGGTACTACTGAATTTACATCGTGAGAAAACTTGTATGTGACTAATTTCAATGAAATTCTCCTTCATTCTTCTCAAAGCTAGAGGACTTACACCAGCAGTTACTAATAGATATATTATTAAGTTTCAATAGTATCTACTAGTTCAGTCGTGTTCAATCCCAGTCTCTATTTTATCACCAAGCAATAGTAATTCGTATTGGTCAGGAGACACAATACGCGTTATTAATGTTAATCTGTGAGAAATGAGTCAGGAATAGTTACGTAGATATAGTGTGTAGATACAACGGGGAGAGTGGGCAGGACTTCAGGCTAGAGATGCAAACATGAATGCGTCGTTGCAAGTAATTAATTATTATTACTGTTTTACACAAACGAACGCCTCATTGAGCCTGACTCAGACCAACATATGAGATTGGGCTGTTTGAATTGTGACTGAGTGTATAATTTGGGACGATACGAACAAATTATGAGAGATTTGTAATTTTAAGATTTATTTTTTTAGAATGTAAACTTAAATTGAATTAAAAATGGTAATAAACGATAAAAAAAATTCTTATATAAAAAATATACTATTCATTTCGTCTGTATAATTAATTTATACAATGAATTGGATACAATTCGTTAAATTTACTTCGAAGCAAATAAACCATGGCAATTGTAAGAGTAATAGCGAATTGGATTGCATTGTGATCGAAACAATTAGCGCCGCTCAATGCCCAATCAAGCGCCGCTCTGTTCGCTCGCGTGACGCCGGAAATTTCATATCCTCGTTTAACAAAATTTTCTATGTAAGTTAGTATAAAATGTTACTATGATTTCGGTAACATCAACATTAGCGTTCATTTGCAAAAAAAAACATTATTTATATTAATTATAAAAAAAGATTAACGAGTATTCATTGGTATGTAGTTGTACACGACTGTTTTTTGATTGGTTAAGAAATGTCACAAATCCAAATGAATGTTCTTATTGGGTGGAAATCAAGACTCTAGCTATCCTAGTAAGTTTATATATGTCAGATTTACCAAAAAACTATAATTGTACTTGTAATTGACTGTTGTAGTTTAAAGCGTGAGCGAGCTAGACAAGAATACCATACACCATAATGGACTACCCGGAATAACTTATATTTCCAGCAATATCGTTATTTATTATATACCTACGTACCGTTTACATATTTACGTGTAAGTGTGAGTGAGTTTTGCTAAATATTTTTTTGTTTTCACACCATAATTAGAGGTGGAGAATTCTTTGAACTCAAATGATTACAATAAACTATTTAAAGTAGGCCAAGTACTTCTATCTTCCGATTCTAAGTAAATACAAAACCGTTTCATACCTTCATACGTAATTCGTAGCTTACTTACATGCTTACTATGCTTATAATAAAGATTTAAAGTTTCTAAAGGATTACCCGTAAATGTCTCTTGTAACATAGTGGTACATAGTTCTATTTTTAAGCTGTTTTTGTTTATATATCTGGATGTGTCAATGTGTGCGTAAGATGTAAACACAAACTCATATAATCTCACCCTTATAATGAAGACGATAAAATCTCGTCATTAACAAATGTATTTTCTCATGAAAAGTTTCTTCCCTGCATGGAGTAATGAGCTCATGAATACGAACCCTCGATGGGCTAAAACGACTCGCCTCTCACCTGAATAATGTGTACCCATTGTTAACGAGAACCCGCGTCCCGCACCACCAGCTACGTAACCAGCATTTACCGGAATTTACTTTAGCACTCACTTTAGTCTACGGTAGCGTCGAGGGTATTTTTGTATTATATTTCATATTTCTTCTACCTACACGTTATACGTATGTATGTATAACAGTAACGCAGTCATTGTGTATTTTTTTCCAAAGAGTTATAATTCTATAGTTTATTCCAACTACAAGAGGGGTAAAGCGAAGGCAACAATATCATCGGTCGAGATCTTGAATAATCTGTGATATTTAAGTGGAGCTGTCATCGGAAATTTAGTAGTAAAATTAAAGTACGTAAATAATGAAGTGGAATTGTTTTGTATTATATATCTAAAAATATATATTAAACAAGAATTATCTGTCCGTCTATAAGCGAATCGCATGGAATTTGTTAAACTATGGTTTGTTTATCGCTACTCGATTTGAACAGGGCGTCGACAGTACAGAGATGAACACATCAACACACGCTCTTAAGATGTATGTTCTTTTAACACACGCCTCTAATACGAAACCGATGATTATGGCTGATTATTATTTAAACTGAAAACAAAATGTTTTTCTACAAGCTTATGACTGTTTTAAATCTAAGCCACACGATGGCAAACACGTCATAGTCAAGACTTTGATGTACTCATAATGTACTGTTTTACTTTAATCTATATATTAATTATGATATTAATTAATAGTGTCAGTGCCTAATGAACGAGTATTCTATTATCTGTTTATTAGGCGTAACACAAATTGAAGTAATAAGGCAAACGAGTAAAATGTTTCGACATGTTGTTAGGGACTTTTTGACAAACAATCTGTTGCCAACACACTGCTGTCCAGCCGTGTCTAAGTGGCTAGTGGATGCTCTTTGACGGCACGTGTTTGTACATTTCACGATGAACCCGAACGAAAACTTATCAATGGTATAAGTAATAGTTACGTTTTTAATCAATACTAATATTATAAATGAAAAAGTAACTCTGTCTGTAACTTCTTCACGCTTGAATCGCTGAACCGATTTAGATGATATTTGGTATAGAGATAGTTTGAGTCTACGTTTTAAAGGCTGCTTTTTAAATTTACTTCTCGAGAGGATAAAATTGGGGGTGACGGTTTGTGTGCTAATAGGTAAAGTTTTATAATATTTCTTTGGTTATTAAAAATGAATATGAAATTCCGTTTATAATTATAGTAGTACTTTAATCATTGCGTCGCGGTTTAAAATTGTAATGACTAAATGTTTTAATTATTTGTTGAAAGTTTGACGATTGTTGTTATTTATTATGAGAATATTATCACGCATATTGTTGCCTTAAAAATAAATATAACTTTGTATATTGTACATTAGTTATAAGAACATTATCTTTAAGGTTTCTAAGATTAATGTAAAATGATGATTGGTTATAAGTTAGGTTGCTTGAATGGGTCTAATAATAATTATAATCTTTCACTGATGAGTTGTGTTGATGTTCATTTTGTAAAATATTTATATAATAATACGTCTAAATAATATATACCTAAGACCATTTGTTTGTTTTATTTATCAAAGCATAACTTAAGCCACATCCCATAAACATTAATGCTGGACCTCCTATAGGAAAAGATTTGGGTCTAACTTCACATTGCTTGCGAACATCAGTGGCAAATTTGCATCCGACATATGCAGATTCATCACGATAATTTTTCACCGCTCGACTTTAATAATAAACATGTAAATATAGACATCTTATAAGTTCAAAATATCTGGAATTTGGGGAGGTATTTCGTTACGTCATCTTTATTTAAGATAAACATAAATGACGGCTATTACCTTGTGTAATCTAGCCTTAAATAAGTTATTTACTCAACCATAACAGGTATATTACAACGTTTCTTTGATATGACTTCACGAAACCCGTGACTCTTTTATGAAATACAAAATAAAAATATATTCATTAATGTTTGCGTCATAAATGTTAATTCACAATAAGGGACCTTTGTGAACAAAGATATTGTATTTCATACATTTTCGTTAATAAAAATTGTTAGAATTTTCTGCAGTCAGTCCGCATAGGTATCTTGTTTGAGGTTATTTTATTGTGACTTAGCCAGGTTGTTCACGATCAAAGTGTAATACTCAGAGATGCTGTCAACCAATGGCGTTCAAAAATGCTGATATTGAAACATCCACAGATATACAATTTTCATTATTTTAAGTTATTAAACTAAAAATAGTATAATAAATGTATACAAGACAAATGTTTTAATATCTAACAATCTGAAAATGTCTCTGCTGCTGCTCTTAAAGAGTTTGCTTGGAGCTCATTCTACCACACAGCTGTAGTGTGGGTTGGCGTACACGTCACAGATTTTATTCCACACAAGCGGCTGATATCACAACGTTCATTTCCCTGCCTCCTTCCTTTGCCTATTAGTAGATTTAACCATATTTAATTCTACTAATAGGCAAAGACTATCATTATAGGTGTTTAGTAAAAATGATTTATATTGTTAATGTGTAAAAGCTCGTTATAAACTAGTAAATAACAATAGAGTTTTTTTACTTGTTGCTGTCTGATTTGGTAGTATCATGTTAAAATTATATAACTGTTTATGGTTATTATTAAAGTTATGTAATCTATACTTATAAAATAACATGTACTGACCGACTGAATCAACATTTCCGAGCGCAAACTATTTGGTGGCTAGGATCGTTTTGTTGAGTAGACACCCCATAAGGTAGGAATTTTGTAAATGTTGCCCCTAAGAGGGTGAAAAGGGAACTGAAACTGTCAACTTCCACGCGAGCAAAGCCGCGGGCAACAGCTAGTTATTAATATAAAATACCTATACCTATGATCAATTTTAAAATATGTTAAAGTGAATATAAAGCTTCAGTATTATTTCCATATCCGACGTTTAGTTTTCGTACTCTTACCGTTTTTGAAGAATATATTTGGTTAAAGGTTATCCTGATTTTCTCCGACGTTCGAGCCGTCGGTCCGAGGCCTTTTAATACTAACATGCTGCAATAAAATTGAGTAACTAAACATTATATTCTCACTTATCTCACTATTAGAAAATTCCAAGTATTATTATATCTTATAAATAAATTACATGTGCATGTAAAAAGCTTGCTGGAAAATGCCAAAATTAATTAACACGTTTTTTGTCTTAAGTTCATAGCTAGAAACATCAGTAGGTAGATATGTTTACTATACTAAGTTATATATAGGTATATTTTGTATTTATAAAACCCGGTCAAAGTTTATAAACTCTTCTTTTGAGTTTGTTCGAGGGAGTTTGTTTATTTCGTGAATCTTATTTATTTTTAGCCGACTTCAAAAAGGAGGAGGTTATCATTTCATCTGTAATTTTATTTGCACGTATGTGTATAGTTAAAATACATAAATATATATAATAAATACACCCAAACTGTTTCTTCTCGTTCACGTTCTCGTTCACGTTAGGAAAAGGTGTAGCTTATTCTGTCACACCACTCTATGACTAATAAGTTATTCAATAAATATTTGAAAGACGCAAGATACCACACGACATTTTCCTCTGCTGCTCAGGGCGACCTTTTTAAATGTAGACACACATCATAAAGAACTCACTTCTATACTCTATTCCAACTAGAAGAGGCCGAATCATTTGACATCGAAGTGACGCGATATCATTGGTCGACAGCTACAGTAATATGTATTATTAACTATTGATTTGCAAAAAACGACATTTAGAACGCCGAAGAAGCTTTTAACTTTAGTTAAGAGGAATAATAATAAATAAATATACATTAACCAAGGCCTGTTAGTAGCGTGGTATAGCTTAGCTATTAGCGAATCGTATGGAATGCGTTGATCTAAGTTTTATTTATCTTTATTCCTTCTTCGATTGGAATAAGCTAAAGGTAGGTTAGGTTAGGTAGGTACTCGACCAGTATTACTCCGGTTTTACTTTACAGTCAATTTATTTGTATTCATTTTATGAAGTCAGACTATCCGATCTCCAGATTAGTGGTCACATTCACCCCGTAAGATGTATAAAGCATTTCTTTCTCCTTATACCTGTAATAATACAGACTCACCTACCATATAAGCTAACATATAGTTATCGAAATATTGCAATTCCGCAAAATAACAATGGATGGTAGTATCCATCTATACAGATCTGATCTACACCGAACTCTACAAAGAAAATTATAAATGTATATCTTATTTTTTAATTAAACTCCTAAACATTTAGATATACCTACCAAAATAGATAATCAGACCATTAGGATGACATAAAGAACGGTAACAGAATGCTTTTATCATTGCACCCACTTTTTATACAATGCATTTTTTGTGCTGTGCTGTAAAGTGTTAACGGCATCTAAGTTTATATGTATTTGTGTATTTAAGTAATTTAAGTAAGATCATAGTAAAGAGGGTTTACTCTTGTGCAGGTTATGCTTACGGCGTTGAGTAAAAACTAAATAATAATAGTGTAAGAAGATATTATTTCTCTTTCGTTTCTTCTCCATCGAGTTTTAATGTTTAAAAAATGTTATTGAAGAAATCAGAGCAATGAATTCGCCTAATTAGTGTTATCAATAAAAAAAACACATTGGGTATGCAAAAACATACATGCTTCAATTTATAAAATTTCAAATATATAAAATTTCAATAAGCATTAGGTACCTAAGGTCGAATACACATACAAAATCTCAAATATTAAAGTAAAATATTGTACCAATTTCTTTTGTTACTGCTTAATTTAAACGACACACGATATGAACTCAAAACTTCAAAATATTAAACATACTAAATAAGCGTTACTTCTGGAACGGTAAAGAATAAATCAGTATCTGTGGGTAGGTTAGGTACCTACTTATTTTCCTAATATATTAAAAAAAACTTTAGGGTATATTTACAGAATAATTACATTACACGAATAGATATATGCAAATAAAGGTAAAGCTTATTTTTATTCATATAATTTAATGACGAAAGACTGTTTGTTATAATTTTTGTTGCAAATGTTTGACGAAACAAATTTACAATAGATGCGACATGGTTTGAATACCGACATATCATCACACCAGCTGCCTGCTATCTATGATGCTCATTAAAAATGCTTTCAAAATGTCAAGTAAATACATCTGATATACCTACATCTACCTATTATTATGGGCGGGTGACATATCTTTTTTTTTGCCCAGAGGATCGGAACTACGATTCAACGGGAAAATGGTGCTAGCATTCTTGCCACCGTTCCACGCTGTCAAGATTTGTACAGTAACAATTTTTAATTCATATTTGTATAAATTTAAGGTCTTAATGTTAATAATTCTTAAGATAAAATAATCTATTTTATTCTATTACTTATAATTTTATTCATATGTATATATATTATTTTAACTTTTGATCATGATATAAGTTTAATTTGTATTAATTAAATTAATAAATAACTTCAAAATGGCGGTCCTATCGGTCGCAGCTGGCTAGTACACCGCAGTTCTGATTGGCCGGCGGCGGCTGCACGCCTAATTATTGGTTAAAATAAAACAATAACGCCGCATGAATTCAATTCAACTAATATGGCGGATGCATTTTATTGTTTTAAATCTATTGAAGAATCGAATCGAATCGATGATCAGTTGTAATGGCGGCGTCATCGTACGCGCTAGATTTTTTTGATTATTGTAAAAATGTTTATTAAGTATATCTGTGTTCGTTCGATAGATATTAGATAGTGAAAAATATTTGTATTTGTGACAAAATAACTAATAGATATTATCTATATTTGTAGAAGTGTTGCAAAACAAAGTGTTGAATAATGTGAGTAGGTATTGTATAAAAGTGATATGTGAAAACTTCAAAGTGTCTTTTTTTAATTCTACTTACGTTAGCAAACGTGTTTATATTTCAAAAGATGAAAAGAAAACTTCGGTAAGTTAGTTTATTACCTACTTCGACGAGTCTTTGATTATAAATATTATTCGATTTCCAATTTTATGTTAATTACGCTGTGTGCGTCGAAAATACAATAAAAAATATACCGTAATGGCATTAATATTTTTTGATAATAGGTATACATTACTAGCAAAACACAGAAGACTATCTTGTCTTTGTATATACCTAAGTATAAATAGCCGTACTCATTGTTTAAACGGTACAGTTGATGTGCTGAAGCGCCACCTAGTGACTGCTGCTGTGATGTACAGTATTAAAATATTCTCCATTAAAAAAATACATATATGTACATATGTACGGACCAGCTTTCCTGGCAATCGATCAACAAGTGTCAGAGTTTCTTAATCTCATGAGGATATAGGTATTTACCAACTTCAATTTATTATGTTTAAGATAAATATTACCCACAGGTACCTAAAAGTTACATTGCAATGAAAATGACGCGAAATGGAGTTCGAGCAATTGGTTTTTATATATTTTTAATTGTGTATCTACCTATATAATTTTTTCAAATAAAAATAAGTAGGTACATGAGAAGACAACGTTGAACATTAATTTGAAAAAATTAAACAGTAATATCAATAAGCGCCACATTTTGGAAAAAACGGTTTCAGTTTAATATTCAATTCTAAATAATGTGAGATCACTATCTATTTTATTGTTAGCGCGTGAAAAACTATTGAGGAGATGAAATACAGAATAAATCTAATAACTTTTCACCGCTCATGTAGCTTTAATTTAACCGGTTTTATCATTTTTTTGCCTAGCGATAGCGTCCCCGGATGAGACGGAGATGACCTTGCAAATGTTGCTCTAAGCATACAGAGAGCTGCATATATCTAGTCTGAGTTTAAGAATTGTGAAATATTTTATTAACGCCATTTATCGCTTCCGGGTAACATACGCACTTAAACAGATATTTTCAGAAGACAATTGTTATAAACGTCTTAGTATCAATGGCGATCATTTCATTCACCTAAGTACATATGGTTCGCACATCTGCCATTACCTATTTATCAGCAGGAACCAATAAGTAATCGCATAATATCTCGTACGTAGAGAGTGACGCGGCGCGCGTTCCCGGGAGATGTAATTTCACATATTCCTGACTCCTATGTATCGGTATCAACATCCACGTCGTCCCCATTTCCTCGACACTTCAATGTGTTATTTCCATGTACGGAATGAAATCTTTCCATGGTAGATATTTTTATCTCCTTAACCCTATTAATTCCTAGTAAAGAAATGTGTCATGTACATATTTTGTATTATATTAAACAAAGTGTTTTATATTTGAATACACCCTATAGCAAAGTACTGTTATACAAACTATCTTCGTTCATTTATATAGCGTATAGAATTATTTTATATCCTTGATTTAGAATCAGATGATCGCAACGAGTTAATGAAAATCAAAATATTCCATATAAAAATCGGCACATATGAGCACTTTTAAATCGTCATATCACAGAATTAAAATAATTATAAAACTACCACTAGTTCGTTTTGCAGATTCGACCGAGTAGAAACTGCAACTTAACAGTTAGAATACTAAACCAGTTACCCTATAGAAGTAACAATTCGCTGAACAGGTCGTCTAATGTCAACAAAAGTGTCGGCTTCTGTATATCGTCAGATTTTTTAGCCCAACCATAGAAAATAGACCATGGTTCCATTTGATTCTCTTAAACTTATATTTTTATAGTTTTATAAAATAAATTTTAATATTACAGCGGGAAAGTAAGGTGTTATAAGTTTATCAAAGTATTTTGTCCTCTCAATCCACTTTATCTGCGAGAAAACAATGAGCCGCTTCCCCTCTAATCCGCACGAGCACAAAGTTACCCACTCAATGCGCTTAAGTCAAGGATTCCACCGGCTGTACTCCCCCTCCCCCCGCACTACACGCTAATTGATTTGTCTTACAGCACTTCCATACTAACTTACTTACGAACGAAGAGCTTATTTTATCAAGTTTGTACACTTCACTGCAAGCTCGTTCTATTTCACAATGGATATGTTTAAAAGCATATTTTTAAGGTATTCTAAATTTCTCGGATTAAAGATATATAAATAAAAAAATTAATAAATATACTTAGTATAATAGTAATTATTGTGTCTTGTTTTTTTATTTTATGTTTAATTTACACTCCGATACTTTACAAAGCTGTAATAATTTTAAATTACAATTGAAAAGTGTTTGAAAACGCCTAGTATTCAATATTATAGGTAATAATATTTATAGGAAAGTTGGAATTTACAATCCCATACCCTGGAAAGGGTGTAAAGTCTTCGCCATCATCAGACTACTAGAATCCGGCACTATAAATTTGCACTCCGCGCACATACCCTAGCTATGTAGGTACTGTAATACCTAAGTTCGCTTGTTTTAATTAGATTAGAAGGATTTTAGATTAAAATAAATTCATTATAACTTCATAAAATCACATAATTCATATAACATATAACATCAATTTTAAGTCTAAATTTTAAGTAATAAAGAAATCAACACCTTACATATATTTATGTATATTTAGTAAACGTTAAAAAAATAATTCGTTACGATACGAAATGTCAATAATATAATTAATAAAAATATTCTGTTCATTAATCTTCACGTTTTTATTTACATACAGAAATAAACACATGGAACATACCTTAATTTATTACATATGGTTCATTTTGATGTCTAAATAGGTACATTGAAAACTGTTAGGTAATCATCTGTCTTTATATGTTCTGTTATTAATTAACGCATTGCTACATACTAATATTTCACCTAAAGCACAACTAAGACTTGAGGAAGACCCGGTGTATGAAACTCAGCGGGAATTTTCTTTTGTCGACTTTGAGTAAATGTTCATATTTCCATTTGAAATGACGTGTTATTATTTAAGAAGTCACTAGTTCTATTTTATATTATGCTTTATGGATGTGAAATATGTATGTCTGAATGTTTGTCATTCCAATGGTTATAAGTTTGCTAACGAAATTCAGACGAGGAAGTCATAATCGACTTTCTAATCTGAATACAAATTAAACGAAGCAAGTTATAAAAATAGTCTTGGAAGATATGTAGAGTGAATTGAGAACATTATATCGGTATAAGTATTGCTTGTAAACGTTGAGTAGCGAAAAAAGGCGGCCTAAGCGAACGTATTATAATAAATTATACATATTTATAAATGTTTATGTACTCGCTTAATATTAATCAAATTATATATAAACATATATTATACTAAGTTTAAAAAAAAACCAAAACACTATTACTTATATTTTTGTTTTAATAATGCAGTGGGTACTCAAACTCAAACGAGAATAATACATTGTAAGCAATAGACCACAAAATAAATAAACAGTTATTAAATTAACGACTCTAAGTTCTGTATCAAATGTGATAAAAGTAAACCAAAACGTGAGCTGTAATTAAAATCCATACTTATATAAAAAAGGGAATCATTACTGTGAGAGGTCTATTTGTGATGAAGTCATTAATGGCATCGATACGATATCTGTAAATGCACAATAAAAGGTGTGAACCCTGCGCCGGCACGCCCACCACCAACCACCGACTAAGGTTTTTTAATCAACGCCTGTCATTAGTATGCGGTATAATGGTGTACACACACAGACGCAGCGCGGCCACGCCGGCTCTACTCGGTGCTCAGTACTCACTAGGCGTAATGCGCTCACTTGCCGCTACTCTACAATACTCTACAATACACTAGCATTTTTGTCGTATTAGCGTTTGAGCGTCTCTTGTGCGTTACATTTCTTTGTGAACATTATGTGTATAAATATACAATATGCGCTTCTAAAACTTTTATTATATTTAACGGGTTCGCTATCAATAATGATTGAAAACGCAATTACTATTTGTGTAATATTTTATTATAAATAACTACATCCTATATCTGTAGCTAAATATTGAACTCACTTGTAGCATTATAGATATCATATCAGCGTAGTGATGGTCCAATAGATAGTGTAGTCTTCCTTTAATGGAAGATCGTGGGTTTAAGTCCTATCAAAAATAATTAAAATCATATTCAAATTTATTTATTGCATGATTTCATAAGAATGTTTTATTAGATTCATGTCACAATCTGTTGTCAACAGTGGCGCACAAACATTAACTATTTTTGAGTAAATTTAATCAACATATTTTATGAACCCAGTGATGACAGACACTTAAATCGTCTCTCCAATAGACAAAAGGCGGCGGCAGAGCAAATTATAGCGAGGAAATCTGTGTGTGTATATAAATGAATAAATGCCTCGAATAAAATTCTACTAACTCTCAGTGTACGATTATCCACAACATTACAACCTACCTTTGATATCCAAGTGTAAGTAAGTGAAAATATACCGCAGAGTTATTGTCTAAAGGGATAATTGAACAGAATACAATGATCGGAAATAAAATATATTTTTAATTCATATATTTGCATACTTCAAAATCTAATTGTATGTAAAAGCTGTAGAAAGTACGTTATTATGAAGCTGCAAGCATTTCGCTATGAGATATCCTCGGTTCAGTCATTTAAATCTCAACGTCACTGCGTTTCAGTGTTAGAGTGCTTCAATTTCTTACTCATATGCTACTACTAAATTTGCTCGAGTCTGTCTTTCATTGATAATTATCCTCAGCAAGTTAAATCCCAAAACACAAGGTATCGAAAAGGTACCTTTATGGATGTAGTTGTGAAAATGTAAAAAAAGCCGCTCTCCTGTGTCATTTGATCATTATTATGCTTCAGTTCATTTGATTCATATTACCTTCAATCCCTGACAAACATTTAGGTAGCTAATGATTTCAATAAACTTCATGGAGTAACAATATTGCTTGAATATCATTATCATTGTAATTTTGGACATTTTATGGATGTTTGTCAAAAACCTGCAGCCGGAGTAAAATTATATCTTAGATGTCTGCTCATGATTTTTTTCGTATTTATTATCGAATTAGATATGAGCAAATAGCACACCAATATTCGCTTCGCAATTGAAAACGCAGCAGAAATGCCCCGGGTGACAATTATTCCATGATGTTACTATTGTTGTTAGTATTTTTTCGAACGTTTTAAATCTGGCATGTAAGCCTTATATTATACTGACATATCTATATTTTTTTTCTTAATCTTAAAAGAAATATTGAAAATTTAATTACTACTAAAGTCTGAGCTCTGGATGTCTTCCTCTTCGATGTTCTTCGTAATAAAATATTCTGATCACATACCACGAGACAATCCTGATGAGTTTATAAACCTTTTTAACAATTTTGAAGGGCTTTCAAGTGACAAAGTTCCTACCGTTACTGCGGAGACAAGTTTAGTCCTTCTTCTCAAATATTTCTTATAAGAGAGCAAATTATTTTATGTTGCTCGCCAGCTCCATATTGAAAAGTTGTTTTGTAACAATATGAGTCCTTGTGAGTGTTGATTGTATTAAACTAACCTTTAAAGTCATAAGCGATATGTAAGGTATTAATACTATAGAATTTTACATGGTGGCTTTGTACAAACCCTTCTGGGTAGATACCACCCAATCTCATTCGTATATTCTACGACTAAGCAGTAATACTTAGTATTATTGTGTTCCGGTTTGAAGGATGAATGAACCAGTCTTAACTAAACGCACAAATCGTAATATCTCAGTTTCCAATGTGATGTAAGGAGTATTAAATATTCATTTTGTCGCTACTGACTATGAGCAGCGGCACTTATCATCAGCTGGCCCATTTGCTAGTTCACCTACCTAAGCTATATAAGAAAATATTTATTTATTAAGTATTATTGGACCATTGATCAATGTATATATATTGTGTTTGAATATACTAACCTGCCGTTAGTATGCATGCCGGATTTGCCAAAATACCGAAACTTTTGTTACTAGTGATTTTTTTTTAATGTCAGTGAGGTTAATCTCTAAGTGCTTAAGGAATTTTTATTATAGTCAATAGTTCTGCAGATATACTTATTTAAATTTGAGTAGTACATTTTAGATATGGATTTAAACAATCATAAATAAATAAAACCGTGACTACACATGCGTTAAATTAGCGATATAGTGTTTGTTGATTTACAGGCAGAAATATAAATATAAGTATTTTTTATTAACATAATATCTATTTGAATTGATTGGTGGATAAGATTACCTTTTGCGTTTTTGATGATTCTTTTCACTAAACTTTAATGTAGTTTTGTAAAATGAAAATTTGAAAAGTTTTTATTAGAATATATTAACACCAGCTTGTTTGATTGTAATAAAGTTATTATCATTTAGTTATTTCGATTTATTAATTATTATTAGTTATTTTTCCTAAAGTTGGTTTTAGCAGCCTCCCTAACTCAGTAGCTAGTTTGTAGGTACACTATGTCCTCGGCTTCGAATCAAGGTTCAAGACATTCATTGAGATTGAGACGTTCTGTAAATACATTATAATTAGCAGCAGCAGCAGCAGCAGCATTACAAATATAGAGTGAGAGAATATAACGTTTGAGTTAAAAGTGTATTATACTATATACTCAGTCAAGACATAATAAGCTTTATAAGATTATAAATAACGTCTATTTTAGCTCATCATGGAAAACATATTTTCTTTTCATAACAAACCATAAAACACGCGAGTCATAGACAAACTTGTTACCATAAACCTATCGCCACGCAATCCGTGCCGTTACAGAGTATACTAGTCTTTTAAAAAAACTAGCTAACAGTCACGCTGGTCGGAGGCAAAAGGCAAAATGCCTAGAACGGGGATCGCAATTATGCACCCTCGGGGGAGGGGCCTCGTAAAAATGTGTCGTGGCCATGACTCGCTAGGGCTGTGCCATCACATCGAACGGTCTCAATTAACTCACGTCTAGTGAAGTCACTATATTATTTAAGCAGATATTTTTATACAAATATTACGAACTCATATCTTGTTGGTTTTCTAACATTAAAAAGTGATTTAAAGTCCGGCCTAGAAAAGGTAATTGTTTTATAATATTTACTATGATTATATTAGTTTATACAAGCGAAAGAATAATATTTACCGACACCAGGTCCCTCCTAGGGCATAGAAATCGATAAAGTAACTTAGGTATATGTGTACATTGGGATATAGATTCATTTAATTAAATGCTAAGTTAAAAAGGATTGTATATTTTTTTATTTTAAAATTAATCAAAGCGAAAAAAGAAAAGTACACTTTCAGTTCTGCTTGTGTATATTTATGTAATGCGAAACTGAATTCACTAAAAGCTGAACAATGAGTCCATCTCAATTACAGGCATCAATAAAGATACATCAAGTTGATTCATACACTAGTAACTTCTCACAATCGGTGGCTAAGAGGATTACTTCTGTATCGCCGGTCACTAAATCGATTTGTGGATAAAAGCCGAGCCGTAAGTAAGACGACTAACTGAGATTAATGTTACGAATATCGGAAGATACGAACTCGCTATTTGATTAACCGGACGCTGCTCGACTGCGGAGCGACAGGGAGAATCATGCGAGCTCTCGAATATTTACTTTATACTAAACGACCAACTTCTTTTACAAGCATTATTTACAAGATTAAATTGAATGTAAAGCTACAATCAGTTCTGATAAGAAACTCAGCGGTTAATCTTTTCCACCAATAGTTTACACTAAGTAATTAAATTTTACATTGTCCTGCATTAATATCAAGGAATATTAATATATCTATATACCTTTATCGTTTAAATAATCCGGTTTTAAGTAATACGCCTTTTGGATGAACATAATATGGAGCTGAGGTTAGCCTAACATTTAACCGATAGTTGTGAGTACCTATGTACCGTTAGCTTTCAATAAATCTATCGACAGTATTCATTTTGAAATAAAACGCATCATAATATTTTTGAGGTCGGGTTATTATGGCATGACCAACTGAAATTGTCTCCCTTCGAAACATTCATGTAAATATAAAATCACTTGTAAAATTATAAAATACTGCAGCACACAGGGCGTACCGGTGCATTCATATAAAAAAAAATGTTTAAATAGAAGGAAACATCTGTAATTTCCTAAATCTATGGTTGTTTAAGGTTTCTCGGAAATCTGAAACATATAATTTACTAAATGACATCAATAGCCTCAGCGTCAGTAACATCGTTAGTTCTATAAGATATTTAACATGAGGCTTTTGTAATACGATATATACATATACTGAAATGATCTTTACGAATAGTAAATATATTGATGCTATATAGATATTATCTCAATATCGAAGTGGTTAACATAGGAGAACATATATACTACAATTAGTTAGAACCAAAAAAACTCAAATGAAACAAACAATAACTGAACTCGTGGGATATAGCGAGGAAGTGACAACACTTCAGTAAAACACATTTTGCAAATCAAATTTTTTTAATGTAGGTATTTCTAACTACTTCTTTAATTACAAAGACATCACGGCTACCCACGGAACTTGAGGACGCCGACCACTGTAATAGATATCTTTGTCGGTAACAAAGAATGAAAATGAACCCAAAAATGCTTTACTATAGCGATACTAAAAGGTCAAGTGAATAACACTCAGTCGTACTTTTGTTACATTTCAACAAATATAAAACCTATCTATCAAATGTATTTGCGTCGTATTTTATTGTAATTGTAATATTTATTTTAAAAATAAAGGGAACCGAATCAATTTACGGATTAATGACGTCTTTTAACTAATTGCTTGTTTTCAAGACAATAATACTGATGACTAATTTAAAAATAAATTCGGATAATAATCATACATTGCATGTATTTTAATTTATTTATTTTGCCTTAATGTCAACTAGCGCTTATTTTCTTCCAGTAGGTACTGCAGCAGGTATTATTTAATTGTAAGAGCATAGATTGGTTACCGTCCGTGTTTCTTTATTCATTTATTAATTCTATATCTGATTATCTGTTGATCACCTTCGCCCATCAGACATTGGCACTAAAATAAATTTTATCGGTGGGATAAATTATCCGGGACACAAACCTACCACCGAGTATAAAATTTCTGATCAACATTAAAAACGTCCCTAATATATAAAAAAAAAAAATATAATATTTTTAAAATAAATCAGATATATTTATATTTCTCAAGTTTAGAATAGTTGTATAGGAGTTGAATGACGCAGTAGAGTAGGTACTGGTAGACTCGTTATTGTCGATGGTCGATGTTACTATGCGATTCTCTCTGACTATTATCGTATACTGTAGGTTCATATCCACGTAAATACTTAAACTACTTGAGTCAGAATGCAAAATATATTACTTCTTATCCTATACACAAATGTCTTTAATACGTCATAAGGGAACTCCCTTATGACGTATGTTTCCTATTTATATTATTTGTGCTACGTATATCACCCGTGTCTCGATTTAGTTTAAATACAACCTGTAAAGAATACTCGCTAAAGTGTTTTCGAATTCAACAGATAGTTCCTCTTATAGCGAGTTTAAGCCTACTACCCAGCTTTATAATACGTATTAAGAACTCTAACTGTGTACCGTCTAAAATGTTGATAAGATGTTTAAGATAATATTTAATAATAATAACGCCAAGAGTGAATTAAAAAAGTAACAGCCAGATCCTATTCCCCCACCCCGTTGCGAGTCGTTTCGTCACGTGAACACTCAATGATACATTAACGTGTTTGCACCGCAACCTTTAGCCATAATAACTATTTAATCATTATGCCACCTTGTCTCTTATACCGACTTACGACTTATAAAACGTACCGCTTTAACTAGCAATATAATAAAACCGAACAAAAACATCGTCTTAGAGGTTTAAAAATGCACTCCTCCCGAGACAAAAAAAGTGTATGACTCCGACTTATACAAACAACATTTGGGTCCAAACTTGGGACCAATGTTACACAAATCAGAAATAGTGACACTGCGCTATTAGGTCTTCTTCGTTAATTGTCAATTTTGACGTCAACGATTACTAATATAGCAGATGTCTATTGTATTTAATTCAACGTATTGTTAGGAGAGGGAAATGATTAATTTGACACGCAGTCCGTCCGTCCGTCCGTCCGTCGTCCGTCCGTCAGGCGAACAATGGCTGGACGCGTCATTATAATAAGAGCGCTGATCAAATCTAACAAACAAACAACTCGACAGCACGTCGATGTGTTTTAGTTAATTGTAAACGATTATTACTGCCGTAATAAATAATTATTACTCAGTCATTACATACATTATTGTAGGTTCTTGACTTTCTTTGTTTTGTGGCTTCGGTTAAATCTTTATTTAGGTTCGGTTTATGATATGTTATTGTATTAACAAGAAGTATTTTAATGACCGATTGAAATAATAGTATCCGCCTTCAAATGTTCGACTGCTGAGAGATGCTCCGTTACATTAGACTAGATCTAACATGTGATATCAGGCAGGTTTACTTACGAGATACATACCCGAGATGCATTTCTCATATCCCCGGTCACTATGTTAATTATCCTATATAAGTACACTACTTTTCAAGTGAATGGTGTCGTGGAATGAATTTCGTGCATATTTGAATTTACGATCTTTAGCGTAGATACACGGGTTCTGCCCACTGGATTATAAAATATTGAACTGTGAGATCATATAATAGGTTCAATAATTAATATTTTAAAACTTCAAAAAATATCACACTTGAAATATTAATGATTTATTGAGATACTATGCTATATAATGAGAGACGTCATTATAAATTGCAACTTGGCTAACACAAGAAATATATCAAGCATCAAAGGTCGTGATCTCTGTCAAACCAGAACTAACAAAATATGAATATGATATTCATACCGAGTGTGTCAGAAGCTAAGTTTTTTATGGGGAAAAGTTTATTTAAGAAACATAATTTATGTATCTTTATAGCAATACCGCTGAGTTTATTTACCCGGCTCTTCTCAAGTCGGATATATTATTTTCTGAGCCGGTGTTAGTGTTTAATTTGACAATCAATAAGTAAGTAATACTTTCATATTGAATATATCATTTTCATTTGATTTTATTTATAATGATAAATTATAGGTGCTCAAGAGCGTAGTTAAATAAATTATATTTTATTAGGGTACTTAATTTGATTTAGTAATGATATGGAATCGTTTTTATTTATACTGCCTCGTAGTTGTCCCTAATATTAAACAAAGTTGATTTTTGAAATAGTTATATATGTATATATATAATCTTAATTTAATTTGTGATCAATATTTATTTTCGATATAAAAAATTTAATATTTTCTTTACAGATTATCAATATTTTAAAATTCTGTTAGAGTTTGCGCTATTTGCTCCCTCTAATATAATCTTATACAATTCAAAGTTGAATTATATTTCTAAAGTTACAGTTCAATATGTAACGCTATAAGAAAATATTTTTATTTAAGCTTGAAGATAAGAATTACTTTACTTTCTTTTTTAATTACTTTCTCTCGTTAAGGTGTTTTTATGTTCGGTATCGTTTATCCGATAAGTTGAAACTTCACACTTTTTGTTGACACATCTGTGAAGGTTTACATCCGTTCAAAGTTTTGCGTGACGTGGATAAACACACGTTTGCCAGTAGTTAGCTAGTATTCCGATATACTTATAAGTCATAATAAATAAGCTTTCTTAATTTAACTTTGTCGTGTCTTGATTAGTTTAGGTTTATTGCTTATTCAATAGAAATCATCCAGATGATCGCGTACTTTGGACATATATTGGATAACAATTGTTACAGCTGTGATTCTTGCCGGCACCTCTCTGTAGGCTCTACATTCCGGCCCGGTCGTAGCTGTGTATTTCGTTCATCTTGATTACAATTCAAAATTGTTCGTAAGAAGGAAGAAAACCGATTTGATTTGATACGATACGTTGTACGCCACAAATGATAAAATTATGAATGGATAACCAGTTGACTGTTTATAGTTAAAGCCTTAACAAGTAAAAACGGATCAATACTTATAACCTTATTATATTATAAGAAACAACATGCATAACAATGACTAGAGGTTAAAACCCGAAGCGCCGCCGTCTCGCGTCGCGGGCGCCATATAACGGTTAGGTGAAGCTTGAATTCACAACAAAGTAGTTCTCAGAGGTTGTCTCCCACGTGAGACAATAAGCGCTACTAAAAAGCGCTCTCACTGAAAAGCTACCTCTCACATCACCGTGTTTTGTTCCATTTTTCGTCTTGAATCTTGTCTGCTGGAGTCTGGCCGACGCTTAACAAAACATTGTCTCGTGCGGCTGACACGGCGCGCACACAACGTCTAACACTTTCGAGCACCTCTCATTGCGGTGCTATGTACGTTTGTATGTTAATTAAAACCTTCAAAGCAGAAACTACTTCCTTTTATAAAGTTCAGTCATCTGAGAAGAATCGATTAGCTTAATGCAATAGCTTAGACAGACTTACGAATGATATGTTTTGACAAATAAAATCAAACAATTTCTCAACATGAATTCGGAAGTAAGAATTACCTAAAAATGTTAATACTGACATCGTCATCGTCAGTTCAGACGGACACTATTTATTTTGTTTACGATCGAATAGTGAATTATTTGACAACGCAAAATAATGTTTTTTCTTCGGTTACACCACGGTAACGTAAGTGCACTAAGTACTTGCTGGGTGGCGAATGGAACATACGATTTATTTTTTTTATATCAGGAAAGCCTCTAACCATAGAAATTCAGACATTATATTCTCTTGTTCTTGTAATCACAACCAGCTATTCGATCTAATATTATAAAACTATATATATCAAAATATATAGGTAGGTATTTCTATTAAAAAAAAAATCGAATGAGATCTATTTTAGCAGTTTTTGCAATAAAAAAATCACAAGATTGTATGGTTATCATAATATTGACGGTCCACGACGGTAGCTGCACACAAACAGAGCGGCTCGGGTTACCACCACAATGGCCGCTTCACCATTGTGGCATGAATATTGGACCGACTGGAGTTCACACGATGCTTTTTTTGCGGACTCGTGATCGGTCGTGCTGCTCGTACCTGTACCGCTAAATGTATTAAACATCAAAACAGATAATAAATAATAATCGGAATATTATATGAGAGTAATTGTTTAATTATATTTAATTTACTAAAAATATGATTATTTCACATACGCTGTTGGCGAAGGGATTCGATACGTTTTGGAAGGCTACGGCTACCATCGTCACATTACGTATCATATGGCAGTAACATATTTTAATATATAATTAACACACAATATTTATTTAAGCTTTGTCCCTGTCATACATTCACTATTATTCGATTAGAAAGAAAGAGAGAGAAAAAAAAATACTAAAAAAAATATATTATTACGATTATTATTCTTTCTTCACATTACTGTGTCTTAAATTAAATATTTTTGATTGGATCGGTGCTTCATTTAAATGACGTGATGATGTCGTCCTGACGGATTTGGATCGACTTGAGGTTTGGACGCAGGACCTCAGGATCTGCACAGTAAGAACTTTAGGAAATGGTGACCACTTACCATCAGATAGTACTATTACTCGTCTGCCTTCTTTCCGAAATGAGCCTGCATCTTCACAAGCCGTCCATACGTGCCTATATAATATCGCGAATGATTTTCCATATCTGAATAACTTTCTATATTTCCCCTTGCATATAAAACATCATGCCGATTCCAGCTCTTCCGGACTCGTTACATCTATAGATTTACATAATCGCATATTATCTTCATTATCTCGGAGCCCGAAGTGTCCACTCGAAGATTGATTGGCGTGCCGCGGCCGTCGTTACGATCAAAGGTGCGGACTGGCGGCCTGGCGGACGGGCAGACGGGCGACGCTCCGGAGCTTGCCTCTCTACTAATTAATTTTTAACCATTTCCATATTTTATACACGAGGAGTGTTTCTGTCATAACTCCTCGTGTAATATTTTATGTATCTAATATTTATGTAACTTATTAATATACGTTGTCCTCGACTGAATTCAGTAAGCTGCGGGTCTAAAATTAATATTTAATAGAACAGCCTGCAAATGCTTATTTGAGTCATACCTACATATTTAGATTTTTACTTAAATAGTAAAACTTTTTAAAGAAATTTCGTAAGTGTAGAGCCAGAAGTTTAAAAGGTTTTTCATGAAATAAATTTTAAAAAGTCAGCTTCTCGTCATCTAAGTACTTAATAGGTGACGTATAGTGGCACTACATTTGGACAGCGCCATCTAGTTTTAAAACCGTTACGAAAGTAATATTTTATTCTACATACTTTTTTAAAATAATTCTAACGTAATGAAAACAATTAAGTTATATTAATAATAATTATTTAACAGTAAAACAATATCATTCATATTTTCCGTGTTTGATATTAATTTAATTTTAAATAATATTTATTATCTAATTTTTATAATAAAAATGGCAACTTATCTAATTTCATTTATGTATTTAGGCTCTACCAAAAGTATCTAAATAGGTACATAAAAAGCGCAATTATTATGTACATATATTTTTTTCAGTGTAAGTCAGCTGTCAGCTATATTAATAATGGGTACCCAATGTTAATAGTAGATAATAGGTAATAATAGTCACGATCCCTGCAAATAGACAAAGCCTTCATGATATCATACAATAATGTTGAAACGAAACAAAATAATGTTATAATACCCGCCGGGAAAACAAGGTTCGGCTTATTTCCCTTGTAATTGACACTAATTCATAGTGTCGATTACAGGTTATTTATCTCTGGATGTATTTTAGAATTAGTAGTTGCTCCTTATAAATGGAAGTGATATTAGGTATATAGTTTCACAAGTTATACTTTTAATATACATCAAATATACTCATATCGAACTTAGAGCTGTAGGTAGGTATGAAATTGTATTTAAATAATAAAAAATGTGACGACAAAAATATCATAGGTAAATAATTCAAAAAAAAAATTGTCATTGTAATATGTTAACCAAATATAATGTAGATATTTAAAAACAAACTAAATGAGCAACAATCGAAGGTTTACGAGGCCAATGTAGAGTCTACTTCACGTCTAAGCTCCGGCGTCAGATCAGCTGGATGTTATCTACAGAGCAGTTGAACCCTAACTCGAATTATTTAAGTAAGGTACTCGCAAAGTTTCAAATATTATCTTACTTACTTCTTCTTACTGAAGTTAGTTTAAGCTGGTTTCCTAAATTTTTGTCATATACATTTTGTTATACATACATATGGAGCGAGCATAAATCGTACACGAGATATTACCATTATTGAGGTACTTACATGTTAATAACTTAATAATATTTAATGTGTCTTTAATTATTTTTTATTAGATTATCGTTGAATTTTTTCTTTATAATTGTATGAAGCATTTTAATTAAATTTACTATAACTAGGTAACATTTAAAAAATATGTAATGTAGCTCAGAATAATGTAGTTTGTATTATGTGTGATTCCACCTCATCAGTCCCGACTCTTTTTGTGCAACAAGACACACACAACCGACCGACCAGACCTCGTCAAAGGACGATCTGCGTCGGAGCCGGTCCACTGCGGGCGTGTGAGTACACGTACATACGCTTTGTTTCGGCTTCGGCTACATGAGGCCGCCACCGGCCGGTAGGTAATGCTCGATAATGGGACATTATACACTCGTGTGAAACGACGGACGAGCGTAAATTAATACTCCCTCTAGACCATTGAGACTAACGAAATAAGGCGGAGGACACACCGGCTGGGAAATTACGCGCCTATCCACCTGCCGCTGATAATACGCGCCACGACGAGCCGAACTCGCCTCTCCCCCCGCCCGCCCCGCTCTACCCACACTCGCTCTATTCATTTCTACAATTAATCAAAATTAAATCAAACCCAACTCTGATGGTCGATATGGAAGTCTATCGCCGTGATACAGAGTTCAGATTTCCATGGCAAAACGTTGAGTAGGCGTGTCTCCCGCGAAGAAATCTGGCCAATAGAGTGCGGTAACAAAATATCCGTATTGGCTATTAGTAGGCTCCGCCCGCCCGCACTGGGGGGTTACAATGCCGATTCCGAAACGGCGTATAGTTCTCACTCGTCGCAAGTTTTTGCGCCGTTTTTAGCATAGCGTTGTGGTTCACTTCTCAGTTCCAAAAGGCTGTGCGCTGTATCGCGAGGGTTGTGAATTAAGATTTTTCGATAGCGAGCGGTCGGAGCCGGTGTTTCAAGGGGGGTTTTCTCGTTTTTACAAAGCGACGGGCGGCGCCGCGGGCAGAAGCGCTCCGGACGCCGCGGTGAGCGCTCGTGTCGTGCTTCGTGGAAAATACGCGAACTATATTATTTTCGCGATTTTCCGCCATTTCGGAAAAAATATTTGTTTTGAATTCGATTTAATTACAAAAGAATTGCGAACCCTAAACATTACGAGCGTTCAAAAGTAGACTTGGCCGATTAGTGTAGTTTGGAACTTTTAAACAAAGTGTGTTTTGGAGATATAATAAATTAGAAAATTCAAGGCATATAATCGAAATTGTGATATATTGTAAGAAAAATAAATAATGAACATGAAAAGAAGCAAAGAAACATAGATAATGCGAAATCTTTGAATTAAGAGTTGACTAAACTTCAAAGATGCAAGCGATGAGCGCAAACGCAAGTGCGCCGAGAGCGCCGCAACGGTCGCCGTTTGCGATACAAGAGCTCCTCGGCTTATCAGACAACCGCGACAGCCGAGACCGCTACTTTGAGAGTCGCGATGGAGACCGGGTGCTGAACCTGTCAGAGAGCAGAGAGCCCAGGTCCGCGTATACGCCCCAGTTCCCGTTGCCGGCCTCGGTGGCGAGTCGAGTAGCATACGCTGCTGCCTTTAACGCACAAGCGGCCGTTGCAGCCGCCTTCCTCCCGGGTCCGCCGCTCCTACACCCACCTCCTGGTAAGTCAATGTCTTCTCTCATAAATTCAAAGAGCCTTCAAATAGAGGTGTAATCGTTAGTGAAATACTATTAGGTACTATTCTTAATGAACTCTCTGTTCTCGCAAGCTCTTGCTCCGTGTTCAATGCGTATTAAATCACACGTATCTCGTTATTTAAACAAAGCTGAACACTGAAGCGGTCGCGGGCGCGGCGGCTGGCGTGTTTAATTAGCGTTTTTTCTTTATTATAATTAGCTCTTTAGTTCGAGACAATGCGCTTTGTGCGTGTGTCGGCGGCCGCGGGTCGGGTTACGGTTACGGCGCGGGAGTGGCGGGAGTGCACACTTAGTCTTCATTATTGATTACTATAACAAAGACATTCAATTGCGAAAATTTCTGACGTTGATTGATATTTGATGTATGGAAACGGAATCTCAGCGAATTAATCTAATAATTGCTAAAGAGTATCAAGTAGTGCTTCGATCCTGAAAACTATTTTTCTACACTTTAAATTGAATTACAGTTCAGTGCTATTACTGCAGAGTGTTATCTTGTAATTAGCACGACAACGGCCGTAGGGAGATTAGAAAATATATATTGGCATTGTAGAAAGAAAAGTTTATTGGCTTTAGAAAACACTGAAAAATTATACCGCGAATAATATAAATTGCAAGAGAATGTAAAAGTCAAAAGATAAAAAAGATAAAAAGATAAAAAATACCATTCAATAATTGACTCTATCCTGTAACTTAAAAATTGTATTTGAATTTGTTTCTCAATAAAATACGAATAGGTAAAAGCATCGCCCGTATTGATTTGTTAAGATATCTTTAACGAAAGGTAGTTTCTTCAGTATAAAAAACAAAACACATTAGTAGACATGTTATCTATTAATGATACGAATAAAAACCTGTTTGATAACTTATAACAATATATTAATTATGTCCACAATTAAAAAAGAATGATAAGATAACTTCTAATTAATAAGTCTTAAATACCACAATTTTATTGTTACTGATATACATTATAAATTAATAATAATATTTTAGTAGTAGTAGTTATATAAATTACATAAGAATTGTCCGTTAGATTTAAACTTATAAAGATTTTAAGATCGGGCCCGCGCGCCGCCGGTAACTGCACACAGCGCTGTCAGAGATCTCAACTCTACAATTTCGTTTAAAAATAAAACATACTAAATATTGGTAATTTTTATTCAAACTTATTATTAATAATCACAATGTTCATTTCATTTCCTTATCAAAATATTTTACTATTGATGGTAATGAAGGAAGTTTGATATTGTGATACGTTTGGAGATAAAAAGGTTCCTATTTATACGTATACGTGACGACTGTATTTCAACCTAAACTTGACCATCACAATAACTTATTATTATAAGATACTTTTATTTTTCTGAGCGTGCCATCTCGAGGTATGCAATTTAGTTACTTCTATGGTAGACAACAGGACAACAGGATTCATTCGGTTTTGGAACTTAATTTAATCACTGTAAAGATGCCAATATTTTAAAAAAGAAGAGTTCCCGTTCTTTACTTATTAACGGTAACACACACGGTTACATTTTTATAATTAAATAAAAGATATACCCGAATATAAGGTTTTGGTTATAACTAGTTTTCTTTCTGTAAAAGTTTTTTATCTTTGCTTCAATATTTTCAGATTTTGTTATATTATTCGAATTTGATAGATAGAGTTACTTTTGTTTTAAATATCTTAAATGTTCAACTTAACTCACTATAAATATATTAGTATTTACCTACAGGTGATTTCATAGCGGTAAGTAAATTTAAAATCAAGGTATAGTATAATCTAATTTAGGTATAATATTCCTAACAAATAAAGTCGCAAGAAACCAGTCGTAGAAAAAGTATATTACATATATGTACATTCATACACCTCAATATATGTCACGTGAAAATCTATGGGTCGCCGTGTTTTTTCTTTAATTTGTACACCATGCCTGTATCGTTTTATTTAATTTAGTATATACCTATTTGTTTAATTATTTTTCGTTGTAAATTCTTTAAGTTTTAAATTATGTTATTTATTTTTTTGCAAAAACAGTTGCAAATACGCGGATAAGTTTTTTAAGCGTTATGATTGTTTTTTCAAGTTATTTTATAAATTTGTAAACTCGTGTTTGATATCCCTTAGTTATATATTAATAATTAATAAGTAAGTGCTGTAAACGCAGAGGCATTTTTTCTTTAACTTGAAATAATGTATATAATATACGCAAACAATACGTACGTATAATCACAATGACTTAATAAAATAAGTCATTCAATTAATGTTACATTAAATCGTGAAATGTATCTACACATTAGAAATATTTACATAAAACTATAGCAATATTAAATCTTTGTTTGAAGTGATATTGTGATAATGGCGAGACTGGTACGGGACTACCTAAGCTCTTAGATACGTTTGTAGACATCTCGTCTCTCATCTTACCTTACTTTCTGATTCAATACCGGTAGGTACATCAATTATATTCTTAATTGATATTAGTATATGTAACATTAAATTAACGTTAACTACCTGTATTACGGCTACCTAAATTGAAAATAATTGTCTTAATTTGAAAAGTTTTTATTTTCAAGTAACGGCATTGCGGTTAAGCTACAGACCGCATAGCGAGTAAAGCCTCAAAAACAAATGGCATTCTGTGTCGAGCTAATCAATACACGAAATGTATAAGTGCTTTGTTAACCCGCTCGGGTAGCGGGTACCTAATGCAGCGCCGAGCGACACAAAGCGACCCTCGCCGCGCGCGCAGGCTGCGTCTGCCCGCGCCTCGATAACTTTATTATTCTAACGTACGCGCTAAAATAAATTATTTTGCGTTGTGAACTTTGCAAGTTAAACTCTCGAGGGACGTTTGTGTGTTAAAGTTTAATAAGAAACTAACGACTTTACAGTTGACAGCTCACCTCGGGAATGAAACGATCGCCTTCAGATCGTTTCAAAAATTAGTAATTATTGTAAACATCAATCATATCTGGGTGAGTTTCTGTGTGTTCTCACGTCTTCCGAACCGGTGGTACATTTTTGGCTAACAATAAGCGAGTCAACTCTTACTATTTATTCACACATTTATATTTTATATATCATCAATAATTAATAAATATACCATTCGTATGAAAGAGTAACAATTAAGTTACAAAACCTCTTGTAAGAGAATGTTTGAATAATGTATTTATGTTAACGTAATATTTTTTGTCTAGTGTTCAACATGTAATATTTCAAAAAGTTTTAAATTTCACCTCACGCACAGTTTGTTTGTTGATAACGTTTGTGGATTACTCGTGGTGTCGTTATTGCCTTTGTTTTACTTGTTTCCCGAGAAGATTGTTATAAAGTTAGCTGTTTGATATATGTCAATACATTTTGAGGTGAAAATTAAATTATTTACTGATATTAAAATGGTATTAACGGGTTAATTTATCTAATTGGACAGATGTAAGAATAATACCGTAGGTTATACGTAAAGAAGAGCTCGCGTTATAAGTATAAGCTAAGCGATATTTTAAGATGCTTGCAATGGTTCACTGTAGGTACCTACCTGCCTTGCAGTTATTTTCATAATATAATAAATTGATAAAATAAATGACGCAATGAGAATGAAGATTAATTGAGACGTCAAGACGGCCCAGTGATAAGAATACGTGCTCCTAAACTAAAGTCCAAGCCTCAAGCTGGGCAAACAAGAGTGACTTTTAATTTGCTTCACTTCTTTTTATAATCTCGTATTGATAGTACAGAAAAATATCGACAGACCAAAACAACGGAATAGTGTGGTGAGACAAACTACACTAGTGTGACGACACTTGGAGGCTAGGAAGTCTTTGCACAGACGAAGGAGCTGTTGCTTTAATTTTCCAGTCCCTCGTTGTGGTCTGTGTGCTGTGTGTGTTTGTATGTAACAGATATGCGTAGGAATACCTACCACTACAACGTGCTGGTAGTGTTGTTACATCATCATGTTGAGAGGGCTGCTCTTTATAAGTATATTGTAACGCCCGATAATTTATAAAGCTCACTATTAATCATACTCCTTTTAGGATTTATTGATTGTTTATATTCATACTGATATATGGGCGACCTGAAAGTAAGTGGACAGGTCTCCGTTACACGTTGGTGCGCTCCTGTCCTTGGGAATATAAATGTTAACATAACTTTTTCTGCCTGTAATTACTCTTTATACTAGCAATAATGATTGATTTTTGCTAGAATACGTGATCAATGGTAGTGGTACTCAAACAGGCTTGTTTATATACCTGCATAGTTTTAGACACAAATCTTAATCATAACAATGGTAAAATCATCACAAAACCATCATTTCGACAGTTATATCGGCATTTTATTGTGTATATTTATTTGTATGTTGTAATACTCTAATCTTACAGCTTATCTGAGTAAGTCTACTAATAATGTTATACTTAATTACATCGCCAGTAAGCCTTAATCAAACTGAATGCGAGCGTTTGCGGATGCAATAGCGAGTTCACACGAGTCGATTTCGCTTGACCAATATTTGTTGCTTAAACTTCAAAAGGAATGAAATTTGGAATAAGGACCTTTTTTATTTTTGTTACTTCATCGTAATGGATAGTACGTAAAAGAATCAAGTGGGTAGTTGTTTCAATTGAAAGCGCCTTGAGTAACGTGTTTGAAGACACTAAGAATATTTAATTCCAACACATGTTAAAAATTAACTTCAAAAAACTTACAAACTTAAAAACTTATTAAAAGATATCTTACTCCACTTAGGGGTGATGGTTTGATTAACAAAAAGTTTACTTTTATGATTAAACTAATATCGACATTATTAAAAAGTAATTTACAATACTAGTACACTTATGATAGTGTATAATCTTTAATAATTATAAAGGCAATAGCTTCATTCATAAGTGACTTATGCAAAGACGTTAGAAACAAAAAAATTCTTTTTTAAATATATCCCACAGCTGAATCAAGGGCTTCTTCCGTCTTAAGGTTCGGAGTAACATCCACACCCTGCATCACTGTGGATACCACAATACATGCGTGGCAAAATACTATCAGATATGGTGATATACAGTCAGATTATTTTTATTACTGAGCACAACCTGAATAATAAATAGATAAAGCAAGTGAAACTCAATCGTGCTCATCCATATTTGAATAAGATTCCATGCGCGGTGTCATCTCGACTGCTCGAACATCTTCCAACGCATAGCGATCTAAGAATGGTTCCTGCACTCCGCCGTCTAGTCCAACAACAAGACCTATTAAAAATATCCTCCATCAATAAAAAATATTATAAAGGAACACAAATCAACAGCGCACCGAACTCACAAAGCCTCTAAACGGCTGACCACTAATTTATTGAGGCGTGTTGTAGGATATCAACTAACCCTTTATCAAACTGACAAATCTGTTGAATCCTTTATACGGAACCTATTGTGGAGCACAAAGACTGTCCTCGGAGGTGTGAGCCCTCCATGTCTTGTCTTTATTCCAGTTCAAAGCGAGTTTTTGCCCCACTTTAAGAGGTGATGCGGTTTGTGTTGACTAAGTACATCTACGGTATTATTACTTGGAGGCTTCTCGTCCCGCTCGATGGGTTATTAATAGATTATTGTCTGCTCTGCCTTCAGATTGACGAATATTAATTAGATGACGAATATAGATTAATCCAATAGATCTTAACCGAAGACAACAAGCTCAAATCTTAGAATTGCGTTTAACGTGTTTAATTGGGAAACCCTGTATTACTTAATTATACGTTGAATTAAATACTACCAAGTATAGCGCCTACCCACCAACGAACAGTGTCGGCATAGGCTCCAAGCCTTTTCCTTAACTCGAGGCACGGTAACAGATAGATATTTATATTATGATCGTAGAAAGTATGTAAAAGTTGAATGATATAATAAGCTCTAAACACTTGTAATAAAACTAAATCTAACTTTATATTTGAAAGTGGACATTGTCTCGGTAATTTTGTTGTTGTAAAGAGATGACTGGACTCTAAATGTACTGTTGACAAATACAACGGTAACTTGTATAGCGGGATGACTGATGACGATGACAAATCATTAAAACCAAGAATATGTCATATTTAGTCAATTTGTAGAGTCTCTATCTGTAAATAAATATATACTTATTATTTCAATTATTATAATAATTAATAACTTTATATCTATTTGATGATATAATTAGATATATCATGAAGAATGTGCTGGAATAACACGTATCGCTTCACTAACAAGTAAGTATGTGAAAATTACAATTGAAATATAATTCAAAGTATATAGATAAAACCTATTTAAGTTAACTTAATGAGGTAATAAACAAATGATATTAGTAGTAACTTACGAGCCCGCTTAGACGAGGTCATCCGCTGAGCCGGGCACCGCCTGCAGCGATCAATGTGTCTTGCTTATCCATTTACTTACACTTTTATTTGTTTTCTATTCTCCAATTCCTATCATTGTACACATTTGGTGGATTCGCTTCGCAATTCTATCACTAAACCAACATTTTCAAAACATTTTTATTTCGTTTTGAGGGGATCATGAAAGAGGGATAACATAATAGTTCAGGCATCGATCTCTATAAATTAAAAAAAGACTAGTTATTAGAAACACGGACAAATAAAAAGCTCGTGATAAGTATATTCATGTACAAACGTGCTAATTCAAATTCGGCTGGATGGTCGGAACGTCGGCAGGCACCAAATTTCTGGTTCCGTATCGATCGGCGCGGTCCCGACACAGAACGAATTAGACAAACACATTAGCAGTTTATTAACATACGGAACCCTGTTCTGACACACACGCACATATCTTGCCGTAACCCACGCATCTGTTTATGTGTGCTTAGTTTATTTCGGCAATTAGGTATTGTGTGGAGCGGGCTTTAGACGTTGATTGAATTAATAAAGTAGTGTGGAGGTGATTAAAATAATGATGAGCAAGATAAATATCGGTTTAACTGGTGCGCGCACACTCCGGGATGACATATAAAGATATACTATATTATGTAGTGTTTAAATTAGGATAACTTATAGCTTTGGTAGTTGTTATTTAGTAAAATTTTAAATGAACTGTAGCTATTGTAATTTTTCATAGTAATGTAATGAGTAAAATCGTTAAGAAAATATTGAGAAAAAGGTCGGGAGCTTACTCCACTACGCTGCTTCAATGCGGTTGGTACACTTGGCAGATTTTCATCCGACACATGCAGGTTTCCTCAGGAGATTTTCCTTGAACGCCCAGCACTAGATTAAAAATATATTAACATAAATTCGACACATCAAATTCAAGAGTACTGCGCTGGGTTTGAACTAAAAATCAACCGTTAATCCACATCCACGAACCAATGAGCTATCTCGGCTCTTTGGTAAGACTCTTCTCTTGCATATTTGGTTTGTATTTTGTTCACTTGCTCGCATTTTACACAATTTTATTCAACACAACGCAAGCTACCGTCGATGCGGAGCAAAATATAAATAAACATATGAAAAATTGGTAATAAAAAAAGTCATATGTTTATTCATCTTTTCCTTCGTCCTTCATTCCTTTTTATTTAATAAAGTCTCATCGAATAATTCGTAATCAAAACACTTTAACTACTTAGAACACCATCACAATCATTTGTAATTAATAAGTTCACTAGTAAACTGTATGAATAGTTTTCTTAAATTAATGACTGAAATAAGCATCCAGATCGGTGTTTTGATTTTGTTGACATTTATAACTATCATCATACTGTGACACTGCCTTCCTGTTTGTTAGCACTGGCTCACTCATACTTTGCAGAGGTAACAACTCAACACTCTAACACAGGGAACTGTCGTTTGAGAGTGGAAACGTCGTTACTAAGTATTAATTTTACAAGCGTATATTTAATTTCACCTGTTAGTACAGAACAAATCAAAGTAGTAAACCACAGTTCCATACAAGCGTTTAGCTGAAATTTTGCACATTTTTTATGCTGGTGACTGTAGAATCCAGTATACTTAGTTTTAGCAAACAGATCATAACAAAGCTTTTTATGTAACCTTTGTTGTTATTCTAATACATATAATATTTTGAATGAAATTGTAATCAAAGGAATATTTGTATCGATATAAAAACATAAAGAATTCACCTCTAACTATCTAAAGATATACTATGTCGTAATGTCTGCCTATTGACGGTCATCAGCACAATGCCGATGTACTACATCCTAGTAACAAAGTTATGTAGTCTTTGTTATTCGAATGTTACTATTATGCATGGAGTTAGAATTCGACATCGAATTTGAACACAACGTTTCTATACGATATGTTTCATCCACACACGGATGTTGACACTTATCTGAGTCTTCGTTTTTTATAATAAGTACATAGCATAGCTGATCTTTATCTAGAATGTGATTTAATTACAGCCTCACTTGTAAATGTTGTTTATCAGATCTATAGTTGAACACTTGATGGTAATTCTTTGGTGGCAGAGCTTTGTGGCAACCCATTTGGGTATGTCCCATTCCCTCATATTTTCTATCTCCAAGCAGTTATATTTAGTATTGTTGAATTCCGGTTTGAAAAGTGACTCAGTCGGTGGGGTCAGTGTAACTATAGGACATAAAATCCTAGTTCGGTTGGTTGGGGGCATTGGCGATGTAAGGAATAATTATTTTTTTTATATAAAAATACTGTTTTTCTCCGTCTATCATCGTTGATTTGACATTGGACAGACGAAGACGGCATTGTTTCAGTAACCACCCCTATACAACATTTAGATATAGTTGGGACCGGTAGCATCTTAAATTACAACATAAGTTATAGTAGGATAGCGGCTTAGTATTATCGTTGTAGTAGTATCCAATAGTAAAGTGAATTATTCAATCGGATAAAAGTATTTTACCTCACTATAAACAAACGGACTAAATGCGAACGAATCTGCGGGAAACAGGCAGGTCTAAATATAAAAATTGCTTATTCATTATGAAGTAGAAAGATCAGAGGAATCCGGCATTCCAGCGTCATTGATAATTACAAATATTAGAATAACAGTGCAAACATCTTGAGTCGACGCGCGACTTTGCTCACAAGGGTCGGCTTTGCACACAGACGCGCTCGCGTAAATACGAGCGCCCGTGTGCACGTGTGCACGTGTAATGAGCTCGTGTGTGCAGTTAACCCTTCGTTGTACAACCAGTTTGTTTGGTTATGGTCCAATTCATAACGTTCTTCGCTATATGTTTACATATTGTATACAAATATTTTTTTATGTCTTATTATTAATGGCATATACTTATTTTAATAAGTATTTGTAGTAAAACATAGCAACAAACACACACGTGTTAAATATAGTATATAATCATATTATGGTTAGTGAGTATTTATTATACATAAATAAATCAGAGGTAAGGATAATTTGAGATACTTGTAGTTAGGTCAAAATAAAAGGCCAACATTAAAAACTATTTTGTATTGACACGAGTGTTGTTGGATCGCGTCAGCTCTTGCCGCGTACCAGGCGAAGTACTCGCGGGAGAGATTCGCGCGGAGGTGTGAAACGAGAGCTATTCGCGGATATTAGCCGCGCGCCCGCGCTCTGTACCGACAGCAAGGCACTTACTGAATATATCACTCCGGTTTATGAAATATATTTTTAGATTACTACTACAACTACTAATATTTTATTAGGACTGATTAGCCTTAGACACGTTGTGTATGTGTATGTTTCAAATATAAGTATATAGATGTATGTTGTACGTACTGGTTTATAAAAATAAATATAATAAAGTTACTTAAAACCCTAAATACAAATTTCGCAGATACTTTTTTCCAACATACAGACAAATGGACCACTTGATGGTAAGTGGCCAATACTGATTTTGGACATTGGTGCTGCAACACATATTATCTATTCCTCATATCACGAATGAACGAATGCTTCACCAACCCCGAGAACTAAGGTATGATGTTCCTTATACCTGTAGTGACACTGGCTCACTCATCCTTCATATTGGACCACAACAGTTGCTGTTTGGCAGTGGATATATAACGAGTGGGTGCCTACCAATTGTACTCGTACCGAAATGGTCTCCAAGTTTTCGATCTTTCATTGAATCAATCCATTAATTGTGGCTGGAATTTTAAATTACACTCTACTGTTCACTTATTAAGTCGCGTTTTACCTGAACATTTATGTAGCATGAATTGTTCTTTTTATGTTACAAATTAACCAAAATATATAAAAAAGTCATTTTATTTATTTACTGACCTTTTTGTCAGTACTTCAATTGTATATTTTGTAGTAGTCGTATATTAAGGTGAGAGATGTTGTAAATATTTCTATTGAAGGAGCACAAAAGGCAATACTATAGTTGTATAATTGTCGTTGAATACAAGTGTATTAATTTATGGATGTTCCTAATATAAAATAATAAAGGGAAAATATTTGCACCACTCTCTGCGTTTTTATAACATTGATTCTCATACTTACATGAGATGGAAAAGTTATTTTTCTCTCTAGTTCGTCTAAATTGGTAACTATTAAAAACTATAGGCAATTTTTTAATTAAAATATTGCTTTACTCGAAATGTTCTATTTGACGTAACAAAATAATATCACCACTCGACTTTGATTTTTATGAAAGTTAACATGTTTTAACTTTTGTCAAATCAGATTTTGTCCAAATGCAATAAGGATTTTATTTACTTCACTCAAGGAAAAGTACAGTAGATTTTATTTTTAAGATATCGTTAGGCAAACGCATAAAAGGATCACCTGAAAGTAATAGATAGATTGGTCACCAACGCCCATAGACATTGGCGCTGTAAGAAATATTGCCCATTCCTTCGCAAATCGCCCATCGCAAAACACCACCAACCTTGGCTTATTACTAGGATAGTATATTATATTACTGTATTTATATTTTAAAATAACGTACACTTTAAAATTATTTATTATTATTTATTTTTACCTGATCGTGATGTTCCAGTTCGATGGGTGAGTGAGCCAGTTTAATTACATATCCTGCTAATTACTAAAAAAATAAGGTGTTCATCACTTATAAGTATTTCTTTAGTGATTTCAAACATTTACTGGCGTTATATAATAAGGAGATAAAAGATAATGAGGCCTATTTAAATTTGTTTAGCAAAAATATTTGAAAGGAAATTATCATTCACAGCGCGTAGCTGCTGACGGTACGACGGAGGGAAGGAGGCATCTCTTCCTACCAACAGAAGTTTTTCTAGGCGTATGAATATACAGTTTAGGCATTGTCGGACCAGTTATGGGGCCCATCGCTAAAAGCGTGGAACTTATTAAGCCATATGTGCCCTCGTACCTCATAATTATGCAAATCGTTCTACGTAACGTCACATTCTACTAATCATTGTTCCCTCGTGCTATGTACCGAGCGTCACAGCACCGCGACCGCACACTTGTGTCGCGTCGAGGATGACGTCCTAGTGTTCATAATTATATGCGTTTCTTTATATAGAAGTATTTTGACATGATTAATGACCAGCGTCAAGTGAAAATAGTTCAATCATATATTAATCAAATAATAATAACTTTAATACAAAACCTTATTCATGTATAAATATTATTTATAATATTTTACAAATATCATATAGTTATCCTTTTTTTTGGTTTTGGGTTTGATGATATTTCCATACAATACATACAGAGCAAAATAGTCAACGTTTACAGTAAAGTTCCTGAATGAATTTCGAGTATATTACTCGTCTATTAGACAATGTTGGAGACTGTAATGACTCTCTCACGACTCAATCTTGAATATCGAGTAACTGCCATCTGAATATCGGACGCTGCGGCACTCGACCGTAAATTAATTCCTATTTAGCTGTTTTCAGAATCTTAATATTCTAATATATTTTGAAATGGCTCTTGTATTTCAAACTTACTGGGAAATGTACGATATACGAAACACAAAAGCATTCGTGGACCTCCATATTCACTCCATCGTAAAATATATATTTCTGTAAAATCCTTTTTCAAATGAATTATCATTAATTTATTTAATAATACCGAACATACTCAGTATTATTATTATTATCTATATCGAAAAACACAAAACTCACACTGGAGGATACTTATTTCTGTATTCTACCAATATATTACTGTAAGTACATATATAATGAACTTATAGTAACTATTTTATAGTTACGTCGTATTTCTCACCCGATAACTAATCAACGATATGGATCAACACCAGTCGAGAAACACGTCTCGAACCATCTTATTCCTTCTATACAGATGTCAATCAACCTTTATATTCCAAAACCACAAATTTTAATTAAAAACTCGGCAGAAAAATCATCACTTGATCCCGTAGTACGCGCGCACTTATGTTTATATCACAGTTATTTCGGGTGCAAACGTTAATATTTGTTGTGCAATTTCTCAGTTGCTCATGCGATGTGGTGCGTGAGGACTGAGGTGTTAGGTGGCAGGTGGTAGGTGGTAGGAGTAATAATACGAGGGCCCGAGCGCGCCTCGACACCTCCGCACAAAGCCGCCGCCCGCTAATAGCTAGTTTCACACTACAAGCTCGGCACGCGGATGCGACTGCTTACTTTTCTTTTCACTAATGTGAAGGAATGGCTTTCATTTCACTTGCGGTTCTTTTGAGACGACTAATAGTTATAAGATAATTTGTATAAGGTTACAAATGATTATATATTGCATATGGTTTTAAAACTTCGTACTAATAAAAAGCGCGGGCTATGAAGAAGGATTTTGTTGGAAGTTTGAATACAAGCCGTCTGCTCTAATTGAATTTGGACACGAATACGAATAAAAGTTATAATACTGGTTACAAATATTTTTTAAATTAAAAATAAGTACAAACAAACCAATTCGAAGTCTTTAGATGTCAACAAACTGACACTTGACAGCGTATTCATTCAAATTAAGTTCTATCACCACAGATATAGAGCTGAAATTCATTTACAAAAACCGAACGCCTCCCTCGTCTCTAATTAGCCTGAAAACGAAACTATCTCACCTACACTTGAAATTACACTTTATTTTGTTAGTGTTTAGATTTAGTTTCGAACGTCGTTTAACTAACAATAATAGAGGACACTCGACCTCTCGGCGTCGCGAGATTTCCCGCGGATTTTACTTTTTTCCTCGAAGTGCTACTATGGGATCTGTTTGTATACTCACCAAGACTTAAAAGGCGCCCAAACTATACTTCCTCCAGTGAAGTGTCTAACACTTTAACTTCAAGTATCGGTGGGTAGAATGCAGGCCAAAATGTAACTCAATTTTAAGGCTGTTCCGTGTTTAGTTGAATTACATGTTTGTACGTCACTATGGAATATATATACACCGAACTCAAAATGCTTGTTTATATAAACAAACAAGCATTGTAATGATTATTACCATTCTTTGTTATTAAATACGACCTGTACCTCTAATCTGATGCATTTTTATTTATCTTTGTATAAGTAAGTGCGAGCTAAACTAGGTTACTATATTGCGTAAATGCTTCCATCTCAACGCGGCTAGTATGATCGTTTTAGAAGTCGTCAGGTAGACCGCGATAGCAAAGTAGATAGAGATATAGAACCATTGACGGTTCAAAACTTCAATATTTTAAGTTCCCCTCTTATATTAAAACATTTCAATCTATACAAGACATTTGTCTTGAAATAACATTAATTATTTGTATTTATTTTAATATCTGCAAACGCCAACCAGAATTGAAGCAGCGTGGCGGAATAAGCACCGGATCCTACTAAACCAGAGCTCACCAACAGCGGCGCATTCCATGAGACACGGATCCTCGCGTGACTCGTGTCGTTACTTTCTATAAAAAAATATTTCACAAAAAAATCTATCGATTCTATATTTCCCGAATCATAGCAGCCTTATTATATAACGAGGGTTCCAATAAAACTCAACTTTTGGCAAGCATTTTGGAGAGTCAGCATACAAAGGTGCTCTATCCCTGTCCGACCCGCGTAACTCTCGTATCCTGCCTCTCGTTCGGTCTCGGAAAAGTCGGAAGCGACGATTATGATAATGCTCCCCCGGGCTGAATATAAATTGGGCGCTTATTTACAATGAGTTATTTAATTCGAGCGCTGTATGATCTTATTATGGAAATTTTATTAACGTTTATGGATTATTATGTAGTTATTTCAACGTTTCGCGATCATCTGAGCACTTAATGACTCACTCGTAATGCAATCACTATTTTATGACTATCTTAACGGGACCCGGAATTAAATATTTCCTTTTAGATTAATTTCTACCATTTCATTTTATTCCATGGAGGTACGTACCCTTTTTGTTCAGTTACCCGCGATGACTGGCGTGTACTAAATATATTAAACGTTATATAAAATATTAATATTAAACGTACATCGATTTTATACAGAATGTACGCGCTACAGTCTGTACCCGTCTTGAAAGAATATTGACACACATATTGTTAACCCGTTTGCGGACGGTGCCGGGTACCAGTTGTATGACCACCTCGCCCCTGCCATGTTTGTTTGTTACCAGAACAGTATCACTCTAAGCACTTATTTCCACAGCGGAACGCACCCCGAAAAATCCATACGCCGCCCGCCACCCTCGCCCACCCTCGCCCGTTTTGGACTTTTTAAGCCAAGATGGCTTAATTTTCTTCAGCCGGCGTTATTTCTTAAAAACTCCATTAGTATCGCGTCCGGGTCGCTACCGGGGCCGGTTTACGCTGGATTAGCATTTGAGATGGCCGATTTCTATACGCGTATTTTTTATTTTTACGCGGAGGGGAATTCTTTAGAGGTTTGTTTAGAGTGCTCACTGTTGCAAGTACTTAATTACGTGCCGAATTTCAAGTTCTTAATTGCTTCCATGTTTTATTGCGATTTTAATTTCTAACGACTCGTTTAATGTTTGCGAACTCAGTGTCTGGATTCGTTACTGGATTGTGTTCAAGTAAAGTTAATTATGTACGTGCTTAAGTACCTATACATACCTATGTATACCGCGAGCTAGCGAAACCGGAGGCTTGAAATTTTTATTTCGTTTTTATACGTTTTCAAAATAAATTCTAGTAACTCGTATTTTATTTTCGTTTTATATTTCAAGTTATTTTTTATTTATTTCGACATTTCGACAGAGCAGCCGCGGTCATGAGCTAACTGACAATAAAAACGTATGATTGCGGTTACATTTTATCAATGTACAATTATTTTTAAAACATACGTTGCGTGAAAAACATAATATTTTTACATAAATTGTAAAAAGTAAACAACGCTTGAGACATACATATCTACTGCTTATCTTTTGTTTGCGTCATTTATTTCGTGAATTGCAAGTATTTTCAAAAGGACGGAGATTTTTAAAGCTTAGTGTAAAACTTCAATTGGGTTAGTTCGTGGGCGCGGAACGGCCGCTGGCGTCGTCATTGTCAATTAACCTGCCTCGAAACTGCGCTGACAATTACAAGTTAAATATAATATAACCACGGACCGCTCGGCGGTGTAAAGTTCATATATATTTAGTTCTCATATATGATTCGTCTTTTAAATACCATTAATGCAAATGCAAAGAACTGTTAGAAATTAATTTTATCGTGCTGTCAAAGACACGTTAAGCCGTCGGTTAAATAGTTGATCTTTAACTTTCATGCAATGAAAATAAAGATGTTAAGTAACGTTGATGGAGCACAGTATAGTCTTCAGATGATAGAGACGGAGGGACCGTGTTTCGTGCTAAGATTGCATTAAAATATTACTTTAAAAAATAATAATGGAAAAACTTGAATTAGTGTCTATGGAGACACAGTGATTAATATAAGAAATAGCAACGGTATCTAAAAGTTGGCTATGGCATGCATTGACTATGGTACGGATTCTGCTAATGGATTATCTCGGAAAACAGATGACCATTTTCAATAGAACAACACGAGATCAAAACAAACTTCATTCTAGTATGCTTTGACAAGCAATTTTAAATGGGCATTTCGCAATAGAAATAGATATACCCCTGGAATGTAGATTGTATCGAGAGGAAAATTCGAACAACTTTCTTAGTGACTCTTTTAAAAAAAAATCTTTGAAATGAATTAAAACTCGAACTAATTTCAAAAGTCAACAAATACTAATGACATGCTTATTTGTCTTTTGATTAAAAGCTATATTCGGTGACCCTTTCTCTATCTTGTTATGAGCACTGGAATACCGCGCCGGAATCGGTTCTAAACCTCTAAACCTTGAAAGGAGGCGTTTATTCAGCAAAACGACATTTACAAACACTCACCCCAAAATGTTTATATGAACCATTATTTAAAGAAATAATTTATTAATACAAGAGTACAAATCCATTTGTACCTTTCGAGGTGTAGCTTGTGATACTTACTATTATTTTGTCTTATTGAAAGTATAGTCTTTAAAAGTCCGGGCAAACACCGAATTTGATGTACCTAGTTTGTGTTTGTAAGCAAACTCCAGCTTAAAGGTATGAAAAAAAAACAGCGAGGACGTCGAGTAAATATCGGCGAAATATGTATTTCATACCGGAACAGCGAGATAGAATAAACTACTTACCTACTCTCCTCCTGAAGAAAGGTTTTCTTTGTCGATGTAACTTATTTTTATACTACTTCTTCTTTTTTTTTTTTGAATAAGGTTAATATATTACAAGAGTCGCACTTTATTTGCAAATGATGACGAACACGATTACATAATCCGTCAATATGAATATTTATCTCTACGTGTGCCCCGAGCCTTTATAAAATCATTCGTGGCGTTCCGTCTCCGTATGGAGTCGCTATTTTCTTATTAAGCGCGAAACCGAGGCAATCCCGGACTTAATGAGCGCTTCCCGAGATACAAAGCTACGCCCGTGCCTTGCTCATCCACTGATAGAATAATTTCGCAGCAATACAGGCGATAATCGCGTGGCATTGTGCTGTAAACGTGTTTGTCGTGTGAGCTGCCATCTTGTGGCGTACGAGCTAGGAGTAAATTAGTCAGGTTATATTAGTCAGAATATCTTAACCAAGAATATATTTAAACCTAATAGACTGTTTCTTATTTTTGTCAGTCGTTTTAAAATTTTCACTGTCAGTATTTGACACGGAGTAATATACTTCTTATTGTCTATGGCTTGTACTGATTTCCTGTTGTAGGCTGTTCTGTTTATAATTGGTATTATTGCACTTATAGTAGACATTACTCAAATTATTATTTATCAATTTTGAGAGTCAGAATTCACCTTACCGAGATATCTAAAAATATAATATAATTAATGTTAATATAAATGCAACAATAATAAAAAAATAAATAGGTACATTGTTAATTCCTAGGTATTTATAGCAAAGCTCGGTCATGTCACTGGCTCGTCATCCTAAGCATCATTTTCGGATGCGGCGGAGGGAGGTGGATTGTTCAGTGTTTAGCGTTCAGTCACAGCTCTCAGTAATTAAGCACTAATGCATTAGCTCAGCGACCCGGTCAAGGTCTTAGGAGTTTGTTTGAGGCCTCGCGTCTATAACACTTTTTTGTTGTTCAATATTATTACTATTTAGGAACTCTTTTTTTATATGACAATTTCATACTTAGTCTTGGGTAAGTGTGTTTTACGTTAGATTTATATTAAAGATTTATTTAAAAAAAAAGTTGTTTATATATTGAATATTGTCGTAATAACTATCTAATCTGCATGTACTTAATAAATAACATTGGTTTTTATTTACGATATATTTGACACTTAAAATACTGTTATGTACCTATGTATATCTGTAAGTGCTCAGAGTATGGGATATTGCAGACCCCATAGTCCATTTAAGTATAAATAGCTTCCTTTAGTCTCGTTTAATACAATATGAAATGTTACATATGTTAATAGTTTACTTAGAAATTATAACTACTTTTTCAGATCAGAAGCCTTAGCGAAAATTCAAATATTGATTCCATACGAACGAGGCTGTCCCCCGCCCTGAGCGTGCTCGCTGTGTCAAGCAATACAAAGCAAAGACATGTTAATTGTTTATCTTTTATCTTCGAAAACCGTCTAATGCCGACCTTAATGAGGACAGAATAAAGCTCAAGTTCAAACGTCGCCCCCGTGCAGTAGATATCGTCGAGACACATCAAAGGCGGAATGCCAATCGGTTGTTTTTATCGTTTTCTCTAGACGAGCTCTCGTCCGCGCCCTCCGTCGTGTGTAATGAACAAACTATATTTGATTACGTTTTACCGATTTTTTAATAGAATTTTCGGTTTTTAATCAACGAATAATGTAACGTTCACACAGAAAAACGAACAAGTTCTGAATTTAATTTTCGCGCTGACCGCGTCATTACGTTTGAAACATCGTCCCGCGTAAAAAACTCAAAAGTTAAGTAATTACATTTTTATTTATGTTCTTATAACTTTTTTTAATTTACACGTACGATAAATTCTCTTTATGTTTAATCTTCACTAATTTTAAACAAAATACATGAGTGTTTTGGTAACCATTAGAGTGTTAGTCTTCCACTCGAAGTAGACCGAGCCTTCTGTGGAATAACATAAAACCCAAGAAATCGGTTCAACAATACGTACCGGCAACAACGCTGCCGGCACTGGTACAGGGCACGGCCTCGCCGCAAATATGCAATAACTGCACGGAGGTGACCATAAGTCGAATATTTGACAACAATTTTTTCACGCAATTAACGCCATTATACGATTGCATATAGAGATTGAATTCGCGTGCAGAATTAACGACAGGTAGCGCGTTATCCGTTCACCGGGGCAGGAAGCGTGGTAGGTCGCAATAAACAGGTTTCATACTTCATCAACCCAAAATATCTTGATCCCTCGCTGTCACATCACTTTCTGTTTTCGGGCCGGGATTTTCACGAGTCGGGGGGAGGGGAGTACGTCAAGTTTGGTTGGTCTGGAGTACAGGGCTCGTATCCCCAGTGCTCACTTCACACGTTCGACAAAGGGCCCTAACTGCCTGCTATTAACACTGCTCACCCCCCCGTGTTGGGTTAGTGATGTAAACACCTAATGAATATACGCTAGTCCGTCTGTATTTTGGAAATAAACGTGATATGAAGTTTTAATTAGTTATAATAATTATCCATTTCTTAACAGGTACAGGAACATACCTGGAAGGTATTTGATAATAATTGTTATAGAGTATTGTTTGATGCATTAGCTAGTTATTAGGCAGTCAGAGGTTACGCAATGTACAAAATTGAATTAAATGGCAACATTGTAACTTTAAGTAGTGAACATAGTCTTCTGTCCGTCAGTGTAACGAATGCAAAAAAATACGAAAAATATAAAAATATTTTAATAATTGCGTCTCTCCATCACTAGACGCCCGCTGCCTGCGGCCCTTTAACAGTGCTAATTATTTGAATTAAAGCCCAAAAACATTCATGATAAGATTTAAAATTGCTTAAGCCTTCAATTTACCATTCTGTTAAACCGTTTACAGAAATTTCATCCTAGTCCGAAAAGCTTAAGACGTAAATTAGTTTGATAATATATTTGACAATGATTTCGATAGAACAAGCCGAGAAGAACTCAAAGCAGTCGCAATATGACGATATAAAACGACAGTTTATTTATTCAGAAGCATCAGATAGTAATCAGATATTAACAACAATATGGCAGCGCCGAGGAAGGGTCTGCCTGTATAGTTTCCACTTCCTCCGCCTGAGCGCCGAATTATACCTAGATTTAGCTTCTCATTACCCCATGTGCTCTATTTATTTCTTGACACTAATCGTATACCGGACATGGACGTATGACATTTGTAAAGTAATTTGTTGGTTTTTGTAATGAACAAACATTTTTCTATATAGTTTACCTGTTCTCTGTTTCGATAATATTTTCGTCGTTGAGTCAGCTATATAAAGGGTATTTCATCTCAAGCCACGGCCTGCTCAGAGTTCGTACGTGTTAGTACGTGCAGTTTAATTTCAAAGTAATTATAGTATGGCGCTTATTTCTCCCGCTTCTTAGAGTTTAGTAGCTTGGCTCGCCTCTATTCAGATTAAGTAAGTATATAACAGCGTGCGAGGTATAGTTATTAGCTTTTACTTAAGCTTAATTCAAAAGCAGTTCAATGGCGTGTGTTTTTCTTTTTTTTTCAGAAAATATTCCTTCCAATACCCGATATCTCTATATAATAAACTACGTAGGTTGGATTTTACGCCAGCGAAGTGTTTTTTTTTGTTTTAATGATAAAGTAAGTCGGTCTATCTAGTCATCTATTCATTACATAAAGTTTTTCTGAAGTCTAGACAAAACGAACTAGGCGCTATAGAAAACTATTCAGAATAGTTATATATATATTTATACGAATTTATGCAATTTGAGTTTAATGTGGATTGAATCAGATTTATTTGTCAAGTAAATCTATGATGTAGCATGATATAGAACCGCTCAACTGAGTCGTATACTTATTTGCAAAAGTTTTCACATTCCACTTTACAAAAAGTTAAGTTATGTACATAAAAATCTATTAGAATTCTCATGCTGATAGCACGTATATAATTAATTGTACCTACTTCTGACCTATACTTATGTCTCCTTTTAATTCTCCTTAATCCTCTTAATTGGGGAATTCGAATATAATTCGATTGTAATCTTCCAAGCTGTTCCAATATTGGGGGGGGGGGGAGGCTTAAAAACACAAACACGTAAAAACTTATTGGTACCTGATTAGTTTCTTAAACAAGGAGGAGGATACACCCTCTGGGCCCTTCCCGTTCTCATCACTATATATGTTAAATAAAAACACAATATGAGTGTGTACGATTATTTACATAATGTGCATCTTTTATAATATACCGATGGAATTGGTTAAATTTAATTTTACTTCATAAAAAAATAATTACAAAGACTTTAAACTCTATGCAATACAAAACGAATATATTGTATCAAAATATGGACCATTTAATGTATCTGACATCTGCTGGTCACGTATAGATGATCAAAAGTTTTATGTTTATATAAATAAATCAATCATACAATATATTAAAGATGATAATAATCTGAAATAAAATCTTCTATATAAATACCTGACCTAATAATTAAAAAAACAACTTAACTCAATCGGATAATAGTAGCCACACAGCTTCTTAAGTGTGGTTTTAGTTTAGCTTAAAGCTGCGGCTGTATTTACTCTTAGATAAAATTTGCTATCACCGACATTCAGTTCCCAAGCTGCTGTACTGCCCACTATCGAGTGACTGTGAAACCTGGTGAAACAGTCGATACGTGTATACGATCTTAAGTATCGGTCGATAAATCATGACGGTTCTCAACTTAATAATAATGTAACTTTTTACGTTAATCAAATCTTATTACAGGCTAAATTACTTGGTGTTAGGGCTTTGTGCAAGCCCGTCTGTGTAGGTATACCACCTCATATATTCTAAAGTGAGTCAGTGTAACTACAGGCACAACATTTTAGTTCCAAGTTTGGGGGCGCATTGGCGATTTAATGAATGGTTGAAATTGTCATGTTTCTCAGCAGTGACGAACATTTATCATCAAGAGTTGCTTACTAATGACACGTTAAAAATATATATTATACTGTGTTCTATTTTTAAACCTTTATTATCGACTTTTTTTGTAGTTTTCAATTGTTGCAACATACAGTTTATGTGCCATTAATATTAGCTACCTCAATATGTATATCTATGTTTTTTAAACATATTTATGTAACGATTCTACATATCAATAATATGTAGAATGGAATAGCTTAGGCTTCTCCCGCTGCGAGAGAAGTCGAATAGAAAAGCTCTGTAATATAATATATATTCTCTCATAATCATGATTGTAGTAACATATTAATTTATGAGAATAGCACAAGGGAAGGAGGCGGGCCGCAACATGATTACTGTTAACCCTTACTCCGCCATTGTCGTGATTCAATTTGTTAATTTTATTCGTAAATATTTTGACAGCGCCGCAGTGGCCCGGTATTGTATTGTGCAGTAATCCGGTGTTAGGGAAAGTGTTACTTCCTCGGGCACAAAAGGCCGGCTCCTAGCTCGAGTGTTAACAATTGTGGTTTTTGTTACACATTTTATTCGCTGAATAGATTCGACTGCTCGATCATCCGGACGCGGTGTTTGAGATGAGACGTTTGACTTATTCATTCGATCACCTTTGTACTTCCTTACCGAATATAAAATTACAGTTGAACGTTTAATCTTATCTAATGAACAATGTTCTTAGCATTTATGACTTCCTTATACGAGATATCGAAATAAATGTCGAAAACTTCTGACGATTAACGAGTTAGCTGCTGGAGTTCAGTTACCAAAAAAATATCTATACTCGCCACCTTACTTAAATATTTACGGTTACACACAAGTTACGTGTATCGGCAGAGGCTGTGGACGCACGGAGTCTGGTAATGGTAATGACGTTACTGTGCGAACTAAAAAACAAATATATAATTGTAAGTATAAATACATTGAATTTTTATTGTAAATTACATATGATTATTATTAAAGCACTTGGTTGGACCAGGAGTATGAAGAGGTTTCTCATGATTTTTTTAAAGTGTTTTAATCACTCCAAACGTTCTATTTGACAACTCGATTGCCGGTGAAAAACGTAAACCGTTGCTATGTACCCGCAGTACCTGTCAATGGTCATGATAATACTTTAAGCTGTAGAATAATATCATATGTGTACAGCGCGATAAATAACAACTAATGTGCAGTATTTTATTCTGGTTGTCACTTAAAATATACGGCACACTATAAAAGTAATATACTTAGTTATATTATACAATTACATTTGGTACGTGGTTCGCTACACATTCATTTAGCTCTACTTAACTATATTTCTATATAAGGAAATCAAAGATAATATATATATTTTAACCTGTTTTTTTATATTTTTAGATATGATGCGTGTTTACCCACAAACGTTTAGACGGGATCATTATTACGGAGTAGCGCGGTCAGCTGAGGCGCCATCCGTTATTTTGACAAGTTTTTGTGTAATAACTTCGCAGAAATATTAATTCTGTTTGTTCAGGCCACTGGCGTTACGCGCCTCCTCGAGTGTGACGAGTGTATTCGCAGAATTTCACAAGGTTCGCACTAAATTGGTGTTGTTTTTATTGAAAGTGGAGTTCATTTCTCACCGCTCGTCAGTTATTATTTTCTTTAATTTTATTTTATTTCTTTATCTAAGTCTTACAAAATTTCTATCTCTCACTATAGGACTATAGGCAATTGTCAGAATATTCACCAGCTTAATTGAATGAACATCATCTTACCACAGGTGTAGCATTCGAAAGCAACTACCGAGGTAGTTGCTTTAAACCGCCCGACACCAGCGATGCGACTGACGAGATGAGGTTGCTGGTCAAGGTGACTGCGTTCAGTTTATTCGACAAGACGTTTGCGGAATTTATTAGAGCATCCGAAACGTTGGCAATAAAATTTCAATTACCGCCAACCGCCGACTTAGCGTGCATCTCGAATTATAAAAGGTCTTTTGTTCGCGGATTAGCCGGCGAGCGGGCCGTGGTAATTGAAATAGCTGCGAGCATTAGACGGCTCACCACCGCCAGCCGGCCCTGACCCCCGGCCCTCCCCAGACCGCCCCTGGCCCGGCACTACAAGGGTTAATTGGCAAGTTTGCCAGAGGTCACCCGCTCTGGACGAGCGACACCATTGTAACGCATTCTTGTAGGATTACAAGTTTAGTGTGACAGAGCCATTTTCAATTAACCGACCCTAAAGTCGATTAGATATTAATTTATTGCTTTCGGATCGGATCGGAGGCGCATTGCGGCGAGGATTACTCTTTGAAATATCACTTTTGCAATTTCACTAATTATACATATTAATGGTGTAACTGTCGGCCGTGACTCGGAAAACTTACTAGTCTTTTAAAAGTTTCACAACTTGAGACCGTTTCGAAACATCGAACGTAATAATGTAATGAGAAATAAGTGGCTGTAAGTCGTGAGATTCTAATTAGAAAACACGAAATCACTGAGTGTGCAATAGATTCTAATGTATCTCTAACTGGATATTAAATCCTTTTTATATATTTTAAAACAAATGACAACGAACAGAATTCAACATATAACTCAATCCACGCAATCGAAACTCTATTGTTTCCCAGTCTTTTAAAATAACTATCTCAAGTTTAAAATGCACGTAAAATGAGTGTTTATCGTATGCATTTTACAAGCAGTGCGTACAAGCCTCGCGACGTGAGCTGAATGTCAATGTGGTCCGCAAGATGGCGGCCGTGCCCTCGCCGTGCCCGCTTCGTGCCCGCTCCGTGCCCGCGCCGTACGCGGTTCACGCGAGTATGCTATTACGCTTTGATAGCCTACCACGAGCGCCCTCTACCGCGCTTATTAAGCGACCAATTTAAATAATTACAATGTTGTGCAAATTTGATAAGTAGACAGATGATTATGGGAGCGATAAATATACCTACGTATAATTACTATATTATATACAATTTAATATTTATGTTAAACACATATTGTTTTCTATGCAGTCATATGTTCTTAGCAGAGGTGTATTAAAATATTCACAGAAATTTTTTTATTTTATGGTATGTAATCTTATTGGGAAAGAATATATACTTAATTCCTTTAAACTGAAAGAAAAATACTCGGAATAATAAACAACAATAATTTAAAAAAGACTATATTTGTGATTATTTGCAATGAAGCGATATCTACAAAGTTGTAGAGGCAGCCAGTAACGATTTAATGATAATTAATACAGGGATATGGGAATGATTGACAAGCAGCAACGCATCGCATTCATTAGCACTGACCCTCTCTCAAGTCGGTTAAAGAGGGTGCCAGTAATTCGGTGGGGGATCGTAAAGTTGCTCCTACACTTGCCGTTCGACACCCAAATTACTCGAGAGTGGGAGGGAAGGCACATTTGAAATAGAACAACATTTTTCATAACACCAGTTTCGTTGTAAAATATGTTTATAATAACAATTTAAATAAGAATAATTCTTGATGAATTTAAGATGCGCAAACATTTATGTAACTACGTTAAGTTCTACAGATTTAGTATTGAAGGGTTGAACTCTACATTTATGTACTTTGATGTTTGACGAATTAATGATGACGATTAATTAATTGAAGTCTTGTGAATCTTTATCGGCCTTTTCCATACAATATATTTTCGTAACTCATTAATAAAGAACATATACAGCCTACTTTATTTAAAAAACCTATATGTAATAAAAATCACAATGGCGCCGTTGCCCTTATATTTCTGTTAATTAAAGAATTCTATTGATGAGGGCCGATACGGCGACGTTCGGTTGTTGGGACATCGCATTGTCTTGACGGGTTGATTGAACGACGAATGTTTTTAATTAACTGTTTATTAAACGATCGATTTATTGATCAATCTGTCAAGCGAGTAACTAGACTAAATAAATAGGCAAGATATGTACCGTCTGTTATTCATTCATTAAGCTGGATAGGAGTCGCTGGGGACTCAATCATACCATTGCGACAATTGTTTATTGGTCTCTAATAATCCAAGTAAAATATCATTTTAGCCGGTCCGTCTCTATAGTCTACTTTCCGAAACGATCGTAGTTGTAATTACATTTAATTTAAACATGTAAATTTGTTACTTAAAAGACTTTCTAAGAGTGTACTTGAGCGTACTATTTTTTTAATTTTATAAGCTCTGAGTTACCGACTAAGAATGTTTAAGAAAAAGACGATCTTATTGTGAATTATGTATGAATAATTGTTTTGTGTTTCGAGGTTAAACTATCACAGTCAGACAGATTAGTACCAATAAAATAATCTATGGAACAATTAATATTTTGTAAAATGTTTTATGTCTCTTTTTAAGCTATCAGTAAAGTAGGGAATGATTATTTCTTACAGCGTCTTCTTACAATGTCTATGGGCGGTGATGACCACTTGCCATCAGGTGGCTCATTTGCCCGTCCGACTACCTATTACATAAAAAAAAGCTTGCCACTAGTGCAAGGCTATTAAGATGGCGTACCTTACACTTATTTATTTCATACGTATGTTTACAACGTGTATTCATTTATATACATTACATAACTGATTATTAAACAGATGGATTATATCGGATTTATAAAAAAATATTCTCCTACAAGAACTTTTTGCAACATCCAGTATTTTTTCGTTCAGATCGTTAACAGCTCGTTAACAGTCCACTGCTGAGCAAAGCCCTTTTCTCATCATGATGAGAAATCATGGAGCTCATTCCATCACGCTGCTCCTGTGTAGGTTATTTGATACAGATGTTGCAGAGTTTCATATAATACATGTATGTTTTCTTTCGCCAGAGAAAACGAGATAAATTCTAGTTTTTAGAAAAGAGTCGTAAGTGAGTCATCGACATTTTCTATTACAATATCAACACAAAATTCTCAAAGAAATGGTGCTCGCCTTTGACTTTAACAGCATGTTAAGCTAATACTAATATATCCTAGATATATGGCATTTAGCACTATTGGCATCCTCTCCTTATAAGGATCTCTACTTTACCACGCTGCTCCAATGCAGTATATTGTCGAATTACAGCTTACCATTTCATTTTCATTCATTATGATCTACAAGAAGATTCCAACTTCCAAGTAAAAGTATTTTAAATACAATACAATAATCAGGTGTCATTTCAATAAAGTTCATTAGAATGTAATCAATAATTTCATCGCGACCTTTCTTCAGAAACACAGTAAATGTTTTATAATATTTGATGACATTATAGTTTCATAGCCCCGAGCAACGTTTTAATTTGACTCTAACGGACGGCTCCATTACAGTTTAATACGTGTACAATGTAAGAACATATATACGCTGTTAGGTAATGTCGACGCCAATCTAAATATATAAAAATTTAGGAAAATATCAGCCGCGAAACGAAACGGTAAATAGTGTCGTGTACACATAACTAATAACCACGTGACACGGGCACCACACCACGCGACCGTTACCGTCCGGTCAACACCTCCGCATCCGGCCGCCAGCACAAAACCACCATTACGCCCACTCACCGCCACGTAATTGAGGAAGTCTTTATGCCCCTTCGTACTTATAACTTTAAATGTAGGGAAAAATAATAGTCGTGGCGAAACGTCTTCGATTTTCTGAATACGCGATTACATTACAGTTCGCATTGTCAGGTTTTTTGTCCGGTGTTTGGAACACGATAGTGGCTCGGGAGAATAGGATTTTGCAATCGCCTTTGTTGGTTCGGGAGTGAACTAGATATGAGCTTAGTTGGAAGTAAAACTCATCTACCTATTACCTGCGTTTCATTTCATTGAATCCTGTCGGTAGCTTTTAAATTAATTTAGTAGGTGTGCTATTTCTGACGGCAATATTTTGTTGTTGTTTATTTTAAGATCTGTTGTATCAGCCCCACTTAAACCTATTCCAGAGATGAGGCATCAATTATATCATATTAAGTTTTTTTTTTTATTTTATTTATTTCTTTTTTTTGATGAGTTTTAAAGAATACTTTATCTTTGTCTCTATATGAATGATCAGTGTTGCGGGCTTAGACATCTCTACTATAGCAAGAAGACATATAATCAAATGAACACCGATTGTAAGTGCGTTTTAAGAATTTTAAGGACTTTTTCTATCTCTTGTTCATATGTTAACACCGGCACCCCGAATCAATACTAATATTACTAATATTCAATATAATTAACTACTTATCAAATATTGGGTTACTGAACTATTGTCATGTAATTATTATTTACTAAACTATATTCCCACATCCATTTTTTATAATTATTAATTTTTCATTATCCCACTCGAATCAGAACTATTCTAACCGTAATAATTGCCTCCGTATATTTCGGATTTATCTTTGATATAAATTTATTTAGAACATTTTAATCAATTCTATTGTAAATATAGTATTAATTAAGCAATTTAAAGGGCTGATGTTGGAATCCCGACAAATGAACCAATTTCGAAATAGAATAGACTTAATAAATTTTGCCGTAAGACAAAAATATTTACGTGCACTAAAAAGACGAGGTCCCAGACATCAGACAAACGGAAACATTTAGACCTCAGAAATAATAAGTTACATTTTTAACTCTGTGTTATAAAATAATAAAGCTCGTATTATTCTTTACCATTTTTGTTCGTTATAAAAGTTACAATTATACATTTGCATTTACTAACAATTACCTCTGGTTTCGAACATAAAACATTAATTAACAAAATGGTTTCTGTGATTAATCTATGTGTTTTGCAATTCAGTTCTCTCATCAAAATCCACAAATCTTTTTAGACGCAATACTACAAATATTTTTAATAAATCGAGACAAAGTACAATTAAAGCTTTATTGGCATTGTTGTAACAGATTTAATTATTATCGGATATTTTTATTTCAAACAATGTTTTTGTCGGTTGTAAATTCCGCTTTTTGATTAAAACAACTATTTAGAACTTTGTTTTAATAAGACGTGTTCATCAAGACCGGACAGTTGCTTGCTTTGTTGGCAATGTTTTGAGTCACTTGTTTTTTTAACTGTTGATGAAAATATACCTGAGTAAAATATCGTATAGTATAAATATTATGTCAAATTATTACTCTTAACCTAATTTCTCTGGTAGACAAATAACGATCGCGTTAACACACGTCAATCGCTTATTTTCGAGGCAGATTGTAGCCGTATGAACGCATTGCTTAGGAAATATTTACGAATATTTCCCCACGAACGGCATGGTTCTCGGCGACGTCGCATCTAATGTCTGTGTCGCCCTCAGCGAAAAACAATTCGTTTTATCTGCAGTAAAGTCTCCGAAACGACCTAACGACGCTCCCCCGCTGCCCGTGGGCCCGCTGGCTCAGGTAAATCACGGCAAGGAGTTTTAAATTGAAATTCCTGTAGGAAGTGCAGTTAATTGTTTTGTAGCTTAATTAATGTATCGCTTGTTCGCAGGTTTCCCGCAAATAAAGTCGCCCTACAGTCCCTCTGCGCAGCCTCATCTCACAGGTCAGTGTCACGATATATTTATATTTCTAAAATATTTTAATTAGACGAGGACGTGGAAACACTAAATAAAAAATATATACTGTTTTATAGTAATGTGTTTATATACTTAATACGAACGCAGATCATAATAATTCATTTGTGTTTTAATTATTTCGACTACTCGTAGACACCGAGCAACTTTAATAAAATTAATTAATCGATAACTTTTCAATTAGAAACTCCACCTAAGTAGTAAACATTTCCGATAAATTTCTCGTCCCCACGATGACATAAAGATTGACAACTTTCTACATTTATTCTGTTGTAGTTCTGGTAACTTTTAAACATTGGATGATTAAAAGTTCGTTTCATTGTGTAACCTGATGTGCTTTGAAAGTTTACGAATGATTACTTCGCTAATTAGAAACATCAATTATTTTATACGAAGACACAAATTTCCCTGAAGCTATCGGTATTTGTGATGCCGTCAGGCCTCCGGCTGCAATTTCTATATTTTGAAACTAATGCTAAACAATACACGCTGCTGATTTAGGAAAGTGGCTGGAGGTGGTTACGGGGGGACTACGTGAGGGGTGGGGGGTCCCTCGTGTGCACCCCCCTCGCCCCGCACCGCACCACCCCTCCCCGCTGTACCCTCGGCCCCCGCCTTTGTCTCAGTAATGAATCCGCCAAACGTCAAACGTCACCGCGCAGGCTCCGACTACCCAATATCATAAATCATATGCCAATCTATGCCCCAAAGGAAAATCAACTTTGAACTTTTCGCATTAAAGCACTTTTCTCGATAACATTTTAGATATATGTAACGTTTTGTGTGACTCAAAAAAGAATTTGCTTAGGTAGGACGTGAGGTTTTAGAAAATATCCTGTTAAATGCAAATTAGAGAGGTTGAGATAGAGGCACGATTGTTGATCTCGAATTACTCAATTACGCGGCCTTCGGCTTGTTGCCGCGCTTCGATTACGCCCGACCCGCACTCATCCTATACGCTCGGAGCGCCAGCGCCATCGCCAGCGTTCGGGCGATGTGTAGCACGTCGTGTGTATTTTGGTTCTGGCTCTGCAACCCTAGTTGAGTCTGAAAAGCGCCTAACAGAAAACAAACCACCTGCCCGGCGGGGGCCTGGCAGCCATTTGTAAAAATTGCCTTCGCCGCCATTTCTGCGCGGGTATTTCATATTTGGAACGCCGCAGGGAGGAATTCACGAGTAGATTTGACATTTTTACCATCATGGCCGCGCTTGTTTTATTGTTTTTAAAACAAAGAACCCGATGGTCGTTTTGCGTGCCATTGTTTAGAAAGCCGCCATTTTTAATATGAAAATTAGGGGCAAGGGTCGTTGTTCTATGTACACGAGACAATGGGTACCTATATAGAATCGTTGCAGTCAAAACGGAAAAATCACTTTGCATGCAAGGCTCATTGGTGAAACAGCGCGCGCGTATATTATGAGTTAGCAAAACGGGAACAGGGCGAGATGATCCCGCGTTAGCAGAAAGAAAGTTGCAAGTTACATTTCCAGTAGAGCTGAATAAATAGGAAGCCAATCAAATCGGCCAATTTCCATTGTATATAAATCCGCAAGTAAATAGTATGAAGCACGAAAACTCGGCGTCGTTTGCGGAACTCGCCATTTCCGTATCACAAGTGAAAATATCTTCAGATGAATCAAGTAACCGGCAACGATCACAATCAAAGCCGATCTCGGCAGCACAGCGTGTGAGACTGCGCTGCAGACCGTTACATATTCATGCAGCACATCCGACTTTGCACTTCGCTCGAAAGTTCGCGACGTGTTACGTCAATATAGTCAGTTACATCGCGCATGAATATGGATCAGGTAACTCTGCTTCTGAAATTCCTAATTCATCTTGACGTCTTTGATGATTTCACTCGATCTATTAAAAAACCTCATTGCCTCCTGCGGAACAATAAACTTCACTAGCACCGAGTTGTAATTTCTAATAATTGCTTCATATTCAATGGTATTTAAATAAAGTTGAATTGTTTTTCCTTTCTGTTCTTATTATTTAAAATATAAAGAAAAATGCTAAACAATCGTGTTTATTGAATTAGGAATTTATTCTTAAATAAATAAAGTTGATTTCTTAATCGAGTAACGCTATACAAGTAAGCAAGAATTCCTTCGAAAGTAGCTTTTTTTAAAAACAGCACGAAATGTGTCGAAAGACACGTGACAGATGACGAACTATTGAACACTAACAGAATTATTATCTGCCGTGGCGCAACACAAGGTTATCTTTTACACAACATTCGTAAGGAAATGATTTTTTTCCTGTCACAGCGCGATATGTAACGACTGTCACTGTAAACATTTCAAATAATGGATTATGCATCTTAGAGATGAGACAATAAGGTGGCTATTAGCTTGATTGATGAGCTGTTACAAGACGGTGTCAGGTGTCAGAGAAGCCGTTGTTTTCCTTTACTAAGTGGCGACAAGTTACAAAAACAAGCAATGTATTAGTGTTTGCGGCTCGACACTTCGAAGTATCGGATTCTTCTCCATTTGTTTTTGTACGACTGTTTGATTAACTCCACTTTCTTTATGTAAGTATGCTTCGATACTAAAATAAACTTCATAAAAATAATTAGGAGCAATCTCTGAAACAACTTAGAAAAAAAAAACACCTAATTACGAGCGATATTTTTTTAAGCAACAATTCGTTAAACAAACCTGACAATAAAAACTATAAAAATGTTAAAATAATAGTTTCTTAAATTATGTAATGTAATGCTGCATCATGGACGAGTTATCAGAAAATGTAGAATGTGCGACAAGTCTAGAAACCTCGATCTCGTACAGACTACAGATTGGGTACTCGAAAGCACTTGAAAGTTTTAATATATTCTCGAATGCTAATCAGAATACCATAATAACTAATTCAACATCAGCACATTTCTCTCGCAGAGCAGAACTGAACCCTCGTCGTGGCGGAATCTGAGTGACTTCTGAGAGCTCAGAGCCAATACTCAAAAAGCTAGTAATAAGCAAAACCCTGTGTAAACACTCCCCACAGCTCCCCTGCTGGAAAACGAGCAAACATCAAGAGACAATCGCTCGTGTATTCCATTACAATCGCAGATGTTCTCAAACAGTTTATTTCGCATAACAATTCGTAAGTGGCACTCGTGGCTCTCACCGCGCCGGCCTTTGACTCCGGTGAAATCGACTCGAAACAAACAAACGAATATCTAAGTGCCGATTAAACTACCCCGAAAATCTTACTCATCAACAAGTTTTCTCCTAACACTTTCCGAATCTGCGGACGACTACACAAAACAAAGTAGACGTCGTACTAATCATCTGGTCACTACGCTCAATTCTCCTACAGTTCAGTACAGTTTTAAAGATGAAAAATTGTAATTTGTGTTTGTGATATGATGATACTCTTCAAATCTAAAATTGATTTTATTTTTAAATATTGGCCTAAAAAAACGTCATCCGATATAATTTTAAGCCGTTGCAATTTTGTTATATGTATTCTTAACAAACTTTCTATAAAATATATGATAATTTCATTTTATTTCTTGACTAAAATTAGTTTAAGCAATTTCGTCGTCATCACGATACTGTCTAATTGTCTGACTCGTCTATTACAAATAACAATAGCATCAAAAATCCCGATCACTATCACTAAAGCTGGATAATGATATCAGTGTAAACGTTGTTCAACTGAGATGTATTTGACTGAGATCTAAGAACGTCTCACAAAAACTGAACATCCAAGATAGAATCACAACGCTGACGTTGATAAGAAATCAAAATACATCAACTACGTGCTTTAAAGATGTGCATTCATTTGAATATTAGACCAACAATTCAGGTTTACTATTTGTGAATATATTTATTTTCTCTAACTAAGATTCCATCTGCATGAAATGGGGGTTTCTCGACCTGTACAAAAACTAAACTACATGTAAGACATATACGTGCACATGGACCGCAATATGCAAGACATGGAATGATTTCAGGGCTTATTCGAAAACCCCAACTCACCTCTTTTACTGTCACGCGGTCTCTTCATAACCAAAAAAAGTCAAAGTAACTCGTTAAAACCCCAATAGTATTTCGCCAAATTTAGCTTGATACAATTTATGGCAATTATTTCGACAATTCAAAGAGATGTAACCGTAGGCGATAATCAAATGACTAATTACTGAGGAGTGGAGAGCAAATATCGCTCGACCACTCGGCGGGCGCGGCTTGTGTTACAAAATTCAATTAGCGACTACTCTCGCATCTAGTCTAGGATGTGTTTGAACGTTTTAAACCCTTATTACCATAGCGCTAGTGGCTGGATCGGCTTGTCGGCTACTGTATCGAATGGGCTTCCATTGCTAAAATATCGAAACCAGGTTTGCGCTACATTTTTGTTATAAGATACTACATATATAGTTTGACACATGTATACATGCAAATTTAATTTAGATATTATATTGTAACTAGTTCTTACGTTTCCAAATCACATTAACAAATTAATTTATACTTAAGATTATTTATCGATTTCAAAAACATAACGCATATATTTTCGTCTACAAAATTCATAATATGCTTAGGGATAGGTTTCTAAATTGTTATGTATTAATATTTCGTAGTCTACGTCACTGAAAATAATTAAATTTGATTGAGAACAATGCTTAAACGCGCAAATAAATTCGGCACCTCGATAACGAGCCAACAATAATATTTTACGATTAACACCCCCTGTTTATACCCCCTCCACCCCCACTCCAAGCCACTGATCGAATAATGAATTAAGTGCCGATAAACCAACGTATTTTACGATCGAAGCATAAGATAATACTCCTTATTGCCTGGTAATAGGACTTAAGTTGCGCGCTTGCGGACTGTCGGAGGCTTCCTCCAAGACGACGATGCCATTAGCATTGATAATAGGTTGTGTCCCATCCCTAAGTGCCAGCTCATTACTAGCGCCTTCGTCAGATTATCTCTGTATAGTAACTACATAGACTTAAAAGAACTTTCCTTCAAAGATTTCTTAGAGGTGTGATCGTTTTGATGGCGTCGTCTTTGTCTTCGTTAACTTAGATTTTATTGGATGACTTATCTATTATTTTATTACTTAAGTAGCAGTTTTATGTGAAAGATCTTGAAGCTAATCTAGCTTCACAATTCTAGCTTGAAAAAGGGTTTGTCAAGCAAGTTTGGAGCGATTACTTTGTAGAGGTTACTCTCTATAACGGGTTAGCAAAATATCACAAAAATACATTTTAATGTTTTTCACAGATTAATTCCGAAAGTGTTAGACACAGGAGAAAAATAAAACAATAAAAGATTAACAGTTCAAAGAAAATGATTGTAACTCGCGCAAATGAAGTAGAAACATTCACCTCTAGACTCCACTGTATTGACCTAGAAGCGTGAGACCTAAGTCCACGGAGCCCCGCCCATAATTCTCCTTTCTCCCCGCTCCCCCTGAACACCCCCCTGGAAGAAAGCTATAATGTTATTATCCAGCCATTATATTTTTCCAGTTCGATGCCTGCCAACAATGCCCAGTTATGTACCCTCGCTTTTTGTGCACCCAGCGCTAACTTCATTGTCAGATTGTCTTAAAACGATTTGCTTTAAAGAAAATGTAATAAAAAAAATAACAGGAAATAAGTATAAATAGAATTGCTATGATAATAACATAAAAAACTCACAACTTTACATTTGTCACTTCGTAAATGTAAAAAGAAATAAAAGGAAGCATACTACAGAACATCTAAGACTTTAGGCTTTGTAACACGAAAATAATAACTGCACTGTTTCTAGCTGGCCTACATTATAAATCGGTGACTTGACAAAAAAGGATAATGTCAAATGTCTATTTATAATTTCTTGTAAAACCCAATTGTCGATTTTATTAATAAAGACTAAACACTTATCAATCAAAGAACACAAAGATTTATACGAACCACATTATCCTTTATAGTTTTTTTCAAATATGCGAGATAAAAGAATGAAATTATAGTTAGATTCATCTGCTAATCTTCAGTTTACTAATTCACTAAATCCTTATTGAATTTATGATATCAACACCGACGTAACTGATAGCTATTTTTCATTTAAGTGTACATACAGACGAGATCAATCACTATAGTATAGCACTGTAGTCTCATCAATTATGAAAAGTTTGTGAGTTTGGTTCAACCAAAAAATTGTTATTTGGTTTGGGTAACAAAGTAGGTACAAAATCTGACGCGAAAGTATTTGCCAGACTCTCTAAAGTATTATTTTTATTCATCGTTTAATTTCAGTTTTGAATTACTCTCATTAATATTCTTCTCTACATACAGAAGGATACTTTTGTATAATTTAGATATTTTGTCGATTTTAAAAAGCTAAATTATAAATTTCAAATTAAACCTGTAGATTCACATTAGCCTACAAACTTAAAAATTATCTAGCGAAGTCCTTTAAAGTTGAGTTCGAGAAAATTCCAACATTTCTTTCTCATCCAACGAAATATGTTGTTCTTTTTAAATTATTCCCGACGAGCGGTCGCAGTAATTGTATCGACTCCGACAGGGGGAGCTAGTGCTTCCTTGTAGGTCACGTGGGGGGACAAGTCGAGGGCCTTCAATTAGTAATAGGTGCCAAAATTCATGTGAATTCAAGAGCGCAATCCGCATTTAATTGGCGTCTTAGCATTTTGATTGGCAAACCATTCTCTGTTTGTAGATTACAAAATATAATATGATTATTAGTCGATTTTAAATAGGAGATTATCCATTCGATAGTTTTCCTTTTATCTCGACACCTTCACATGTAAGTTAACAATCATTTTTACTTAATCAATCTTATAACGGATAGTAAGTACTTTTACTAATTTTCTTATCGACATTTTAATATATAGCTACTTATTTATACCTAGTATCAAGATTTCTTGAAAAAATACTAATAAATTATACAGGGACCTTATAATATTAAAATTGTATCCCAAGATTAAAAATAGTACAAAATGTCATCGAAATTTCTGGGAGTACAAAGTGTAAATTAAAGTAAGAATATTCAGAAATAGTTTGTAGCGCCAAAGCTGCGGAGATATCGATAAAATGGACTGAATGTTTAAAACCTTTTTAACTTGCAACGTTTTTTTTAGTTGATTTGTTTCGGTAAAAATTCAAACTAAATTAAGCCACTTCCACTTTGCCTACGGACTTGAAATTTAGCATGTTGTTTCAGTGGTGACGATGCATTTTTATTGCAACCATGAGCTACTACACTCAGGATTATTTTCAAATAAAAGATACCCTAAAGATTGACTCTTTAGGGTATCCTATGTCGATGCTAGACATGAAATATTGTACATTGTTTAAAAAAATATTGATTCTCTTTCTCCCGCTGAAAGAGACTTCACGTCCATACAAAAAAAAATTACACAAGGGATAGTCAAAGAGCAGCATAGTATTTTCATAAGCTTACAATATTCTGATTATTTTTAAAATTTTTGTTTGAATGCTTACAATAAATATTCAATTCAATTCAATTAAATAACTTTTTATTCCAAGTATTGGACGTAAAACCAAAATAAAGAAACAAAGTTAAAATATTATATAGGTAAAGACACGTCGGACACACTAAAGATTAATATAAGATGTTGTCCACAATTTCTCCGTTCTGATTCTTAGTAATCAATTGTGAATTTAAGCTTTTTACAAGATAATATAAAACTATGATATTTAAGAACTGACTGCTTTTATCGAAACTTATATCACAGTCACAAAACTAGTTTGTATATTCCGTGAGGCAATTAGTTTGAATTAAAACTCACAATGTTTGCAAATAGGTATATTTATCTGTGTCGGGTTCATTACTCGTATGACCTGCGGCTCGCACACCGCTAATCTAATAAGGCGCGCTCCAGACAATGGTCCCGTAAAAGGTCCAAAAATAACACCAGCGACGCTTGTAATAAATCAACTAACCAAAATCTTCAAGTCTCGTCTCCATATATTTCCTAAATATTTCTCGACGAGTATATCATTCACAAAATATCATTAAACCTAAATAGAGATACAAGTTTTTACATCATTACGTCTCACAACAATATCATTTTCAAAAAACCCGTCGCCCTCCGCCCGTAACGAGGCCCCAGCGACCTCACCCCCAAACTAACCCTCACGCTCTTTAGGTAAGTACACCGTATTATTGTAATCTTCTAATATACCGAAAAATAATGTAATTGTGTTTAGAAACTTTGAAAAATAAAAATATATATTCATATGACGACATTAGACGTCGTATTTTATTATTTGTAAATCATCTTTTTTTATTGTACTTTGTGTTGTGTACGTACAATACATTTATTTCGAAATTATATTTTTTATAATAAATGGTACATAGATATTATTATATACAAACAAAAAAAAAATAATAATTAAATAATATTCAGTTTACAGGGATATTCTTATGAGTATAAGATATTCAATGGAACTAGTACAAATAATTTGCTTTGCAAACGTATTATTGAAAATTAATTTCACGTATGAATAAATAAACCACATAAACTACTTAATACTACTTATGAGACAATAGCCTCAATCAAAGGGATATATTGCGCAAGCGCCTCTCGTAAACGTACGGGTAGGCTTAATTGAGATATATTGTCTTATTAACAAACTCTTATAAGTTTAAATGAGTACGTATTTATCTTGTTAAGTATAACAGTTGATTACACAAATATACATTATACATAATATGTTAACAACAGTAATCATCCTATTAACAATTTATTGTTTGTGGCCAACCTACGTAGATCGGTTGTGTATTATTTCGAAATCCTTTAATGACGTAGGTTACGATAACAAAAAACGACAGTAATATAGATTCGCACAACTTCGCTTTTCATTCGTTAACTTAATATTTACTCCAACGAGGCATACACTAACAAAAATCTTAAATAAAAAAACAATAAAAATCTCATACTGTAATTTATTTTATTATAATTAACAGAACATAATATAAGCTTTATGAAGTTTGAATTAATACATTTTTTGATTCTATGTAAATGTGTTAAAATAAATTAAAAATGTATGATTAATAATATTAATATAGAAACTATTAAAAAGTGTTCAAGTCTTTATTTTTAATGAAAATTTATTATATTTTTTTATTATAATAGTTCAAAATGTATTTCAGCTGACTTGTAATTTATCAGAATGAAAAAGCGTCTTCCGATCTGAGAGGGACGTTTCAAACGGGCCAAGGCTAAACACGTCACAACCGCAGCCCGGGAGATCATAATATGAGAGGAGACCATATTGTTTTGTGCGAAGTGGTTTTGGTCTGTTTTCCTCACACTCTGCGCCCGCGCCTGCGCCGTGTGAACGAAATGTGATCCGACGCAAGCATCAATGTTCCCTGCGATGTTTTTTTTAACTTTGACGCCTCGATTTAGACTATTAATATGAAGAGTTTTATTACGATTGCTTAGAATTCATATATATATATATACATACCTACAAAACGCCATATCAATATTCGTATGATGCTTCATCAAAACTTTAAAGAAATTTAAATTTATTACGTCGCGAAACATTTTGCTTTATGCAAAGCCGTGTAAGACAATAGTAGTCATATAGAAAATAACATAGTTTTTCTATTAAAAGCTACATTGGGCCAGTCGGACCAAGCAGCCGCAAGGACATCTCCAACGTAGCATATTATTAGTGCCATTTGACGAAACAAACGCTAGCTTAGTGTACGATTGCACAATACTTATCACTTGAGTTGATTTGTCCTATTTCACTTGATGAAACACTTTCATATATATTTTTTTCATGATACCGTATATCATATGAGTGGGTCTATTAACTGTTTTAGAAGAAAGCGGTACTTTTTTTTTTTTTAAGGACAGCAAGATGAGCTGATGGGCGAACTGAAGGTGAGTGGTCAACTTGTCACATAGACACTGGCACTGTGAGAAGCATTAATCACTTATTATATCGTCGATACTTTGCTGGCGTGATCTGACATGTTTCCGACTCGCCCTTCAATCCTGAACTCATCAATGAAAAGTATTAAAATGTGTGGCGGCAGAATCATTGGTTGATCATCGAGTAGTTGATACTCACTAAATATTATAATATATATTTAATTGTAAATGTATCTTGTATATATTGTATATGTAGTGTATTGACATTATTTCGTGTAAATATAATGTCGTTTTATAATTTATGTTGATTTTAATTCGCTTTATTTTGTTTGTTTCATGTAACGGTAGCTGTTCGACAATTTTATTCAGGTAATGCAATACGTTTTTATCCTCCTTAGGTACATGGCGAGCAACATTCGCTGGTATTCGTTGTCGCGGGCAACTTGGAGGTTCTAATATTAGCATTTCCCGAGCGCTTGGGTGTTGTACAATGTTGGACAAATATATTTAAAGATTAAAAATAATTAGATCGCTTAACGCAGCGACATTGAATTAATAGAAATCCTCAGGAGTAAAACTAATACATCCCCTGCGTACTAATTGTTTTTTTTTTATAATATGTAATGGGCGAAGTTACTTTCTTAAGAGGTAAAACACAATTTCAATTAGCATCCTCTTTACGTAACAAAGTAAAACTACTGGATGAGTTGTAATAAAACTCGGCATCGTCGATCACTTATGTTGATGACGAAAACGTTTTACCAGAAAAGTAAATAAAGTAATGGATAGCAAAAAGTGTATCTAAGTACATCCGGATGTTTCGTTGGGCTGAAAACGTTTACGCTGAACAAGAAGCGATATATTAGCCAGTATACTCATTAGCATGTCAATTTGAAGCCATGACCTCGGAATCTGCATTCTTATGAGCTAACGAACAAGGCAGTTGGGTCTAAGCTCAAGAACAGTAAACGTCCCTGACCCTGGCGTGCCCTGCAAACGACATAAACACATGTATAGGACTCAAATACGAGTCTCAAATGACAACGAAAATCAAATATCCTCGGTCGCGATGTTGAAATTGGCTTCTTGCGAAGAAATTGTCGCGAGTGAAATGTCTCTGCTAATTGCGCGCCCCGCGGCTCTCCACGCCTTAAGATTGATTTTAAATCACACTGTTTACCTGTCGCCGCACACGCTCGCCATAGAGTAGTCACACTCCAACATCTTGTAGATATGCCGTTGTGAAATTGTTTATGTAACAGTAAAATTATGTTTTTAAAAGATTTTTTTTCTAATAGGTATAATGGCTGAATGGTAATTGGACCTCGTGGTAAGTGGTACCGCCCATAGATATTGGCCCTGCAAGAATTTTTAACCATAATTTCTACACCGTCCATACGCCACACACCTCGGCAACTAAGATGTTAATCTCTTATGCCTGTAGTTACACTGGCTCACTTACCCTTTAAACCGGAAACAAAGGTATAAGTTTTTCTTGTTTGAAAATTAATATCCAAATACATCATCGAGCTGAAATTGAACTTAAATCGTTTTCTTGTGTAGATCGATCATCGATGTCTTAAGTAGGGACATATCTACTTGTTTTATTTTTTAAAGAAAGAATTATACGAACACACTCGTGGAAGTTCTTAGAGCGTAATTTGTTAGTCGTGCGAATTAAATGACAACTTTACTGACACATGCACGAATACAGAGATTAACGGCATGGACTCTTTAATAACTAGTCGCGTGTTTGGTATATATTGACTACATATGTAGGTACCTCAGATGTAGGCAGCGCGGCACAGCGTCGACGAAATGTAAGGAAGGAGACGAAGATTCCAATAAATTTGCAGACATGTCTGCATGTAGCCAATTTTTCATGCCATTCCCGTACACCCAGTAGCGAGTGAATCTCGTGAAGTGGTCGCGATTTTCGTCGGGGCGTATAAATGCAATCTCGTGCTGATCTCACGAAAATTGGCAATTGCCGGCGCTGGCGGCTGCGAATTGGCTCAATATATGAGATAAGCGAAGCCTCGGTGCGCCTATCCGATATATTTATTATATTTGTCGCTCACTACACGTTGCTTGTGTGGCAATTTTGGGCTTTTTATATTATATTGTGGGTGGCTTGCAACACGATAGGCGATCATTTGAACCCAACAAATGCGATAATCCGCAATGGTAGGTAAGATGTTGAAATTTCTAAAGTATTATTGACGATACAAGACGATCAGATTTCTTAAATCTGTCTTTGTCTTTTTTATAGTGTTTCAGACAATTTGTCTTATTTTTCGCTATTCAAAACTACCGATTCTTATAAGGACTTCATAGATAAGCTGAAAACTATTTAATTCTACTCTGATATAATATCTATTGACCTGATAAACATGGGCGAGTAGTTTTTAAATTAAAACGTCGACTACCATTACGTCGCTACCTTTTGCCTCTCCATTAGCGACTCTCCATGTGATTTCAAACTCGACTCGCATCGAAAAACTCAAAACAAGCAAAGTGACACTCGAGTTTACCCTTTCATTGTGGAATCATAGAAGTTGATCTCAGAATTAGGCGTACAATGGCTGAAGCCTCTCGTTAGTCGTAAGCCATGTTTGTTATTATGTGTTGTAACAATGTCGGTAAAGTGGCAGTGTACTCTCCAGCACGAGTAGCTTTCCTTCGCCGAGAGTCATATTTTCTCTCAGCCCGAGGGAGGGTCCTTGTATTTAAATAACCACCACGGGAATTTGAACTCTAACTCGCGTGTCTACGGTACATTTCAGGGTGCGCGTGAGGGACGTGCCAGCGCATACATTACCCATCAGTTTCGTGCTACGTTTTACGTAATGGTCTGCCCGTTGTTCCACAATCATCTCTGTTAAATGCTATATGGTCACAGCCTAGCCATCAAAATACTTCAAGCAATGCATTAGTCTGCAACTTTACTGGTTCGACTAAAAAATCCAAGCGGTTTAGTCTCAACTAAAACTACTGAAAAGTTTTTCAAGCACTCGGCCTGAGTACCGCGATCCTTTTGTTGAATTGTAAATATTTTCAGTATAAGATAACTCTATCGTTGAAATATTTTTACGGATACTTGAACTATGAGTTGTTAGTCTTCTTCTTATTGTTTGTAGGTATCTTTACTCAGCCTTGTATTAGTCCTGTGCCCGAACATTTTGGAATTGCCGTCTTATTGACATAGGATCCACCTGTGCTTGCATGTAATCAAAAATATTTTTCGCCCATGTTTTAATAATAAAATATTATAATCATACTACGTCTTAGTCGCTAACATTCATCTTGTTGTACTTTAAAGTTCTACACAACAAGCGAGCGCGCCCCTACCCGCTCGCTCCCCGAGGACGCGCAGTATATTACAGTCTTACTAAGAAATTACTTCTCACTTCAACATCTTTGAAATTAATACATTTTGAAAAGTTTTAAGTAATGTACAGAATACTTTGTGCACTGAGTACTGCATTATTTTGTTGGAATCACGTCCGAACGACTGGACGGACATATTTTAATGTAATTTGGTTTAGAAACTGATGATGATGATGTCGTCGACGATATTGAATCCTTTTTCCTACATGCTGTTATTGAACGTTTTCTGTTAGTCTGTGCCCGGTACACTCCGTACAACCGATTGTGCTAAGCTTGTACACACACATTTGGTCTACTTTTTAAATGTAACTTTTAAAGTTAAGTAACATATTCTATATTTTTTTTAAATATTTTTTTTGTTATTGAATTGATGCCTTTGGATGTGAGTTAGCTGCTGTTGAAACATATCTATAAAGATTTATAAATTCCTATTGAAATACATCATCCGAAATAAATTAAAAATCTTTGATATACCTACATGTTCTGGCGACGCTACTGGACGTAAAGCTAGTCTAAACAATAACAATCGGTCAAGGCAGTGCAGCGCGGCGCGGCCTAGCGTAACGAATCGATTGCCCGGACAGCGTTAATTGTTTGCAGTGACCAGTTCCTATTGAACACCGGCTTAAATACATCGGACGATGTTTAGGGGCACCCGCTGATATGAATACTTGTGCCTATGTTAGGATCTAGTCGTTGTGACTGTATTTGTTTTGTTTGTATTGTGTCGATATTCTGCAATAAATTAGACTTGAAATTAAATTTAAAACTACAGAAGGCCAAAGATGTGTCAATTTGTTATAAAATAAATTTTTTGAAGTAAGCATCGAAATCTAAGATGACTTGTTACTTCCTGTTCTCTAAATGAAAATTTCAGTCCTTGACGTATATGACGTCGTCAAGGTTCATGCAAATATATATTTTTACCTAGCATTTTTATATTAGCAGCCTGTAAATTTCCAACTGTTGGGCTAAGGCGTCCTATCCCTTTGAGGAGAAGGTTTGGAGCATATTACACCACGCTGCTCCAATGCGGGTTGGTGGAATAAACATGTGGCAGGATTTCGTCGAAATTAGACACATGCAGGTTTCCTCACGATGTTTTCCTTCACCGCCGAGCACGAGATGAATTATAAACACAAATCAAGCACATGAAAATTCAGTGGTGCCTGCCTGGGTTTGAACCCGAAATCATCGGTTAAGATTTACGCGTTCTAACCACTGGGCCAAATATATAAATGGGCAAATATATAAATTAACCTAATACCAGACTGTTTTGTGTTCTTGTTGTGTTCATTTTCTACCTAATAGAGTTAGAATATAAGTAGCTATAGTACGGGTAAGAAAGCTTGGTCAAGTGACGGGCGCGGCGGCCAATCGATTGGCTGGGCGGTCTTGATTGGCGCAAGACGCGTGTTCGCCGCCAATACTGTACTAGCTAATCAGGAGCTGCAGATTATCGATCACTTGAAGGGCTGAAGCTGACGTCGACAGACTGACTCCAATAGCTAAATAACTATTAATTATCTTGTAAACGAGAATAAATATTCTTGTTCTCTTCATAGTTCCCCAAAAATAGGTTTGATTACGAACTTCATTACGATACAGCCAGCTGTTTATATCACCACAAGATGCGTGACTGTAATTGAATTATGTTAAAAAAAACTATTTTTTGCTGTATATTCAAGACGATACGATCAACAGTTACTATTATCCGATAATCTCCCTCAATGAAACAAATAAAGTTACACCACCACGTGACTTGACCCGCAACTAACCAGTTAACACTTGCACCCTCGCAAACAATACTATTCGCGATTCGTCACACAACCGGACCGACAAACATACCACACGCCGATACCAACTACCCCGACATACATTACTCCGTAAGATTCATCGAGTATTAGGAACTCATAGATATTGACCAATGTACTGTGCGCAAGTGTTTCACAGCGCTTATTTTGTCCGTAAGGCAACCGCTCTAAATTTAATAATTCATTGTCGTATTCATTGGCGCCAAATTCAATTACCCGGCGTCCCGGAGGGAGCTTCGCCCCTCTCTGATCTATTCTGCTACCTACTCGCCTGTTTACTAATTCATTTGGCAATCACATTCGGTGATTATGTGACAATCCCCGCACGTTTGCGGATAAACTATCTGAATTACGGGTTCGTATTAAAGTATTTGCTTGTTTAGGTATCATCGCCTAGATTATTATTACTTAGCACATATTTCTTAGTGTAACATTAATATATTATGCGAAATTTAAAGAACATTAATAGTTTGTTTAAGAGTATCTAGACCATGAGAAAATAATTTGATTTCCAATTATTTCAAAAAACATTTAAATCGGCACGCGGCGAAGAGGCGATTTCTATATTTATTTTATATTATGAATAAGAAAAAAAGCGAGGTAGGTAAGTAGGTTTCTGAAGAACTATGTCATCTTTAATGTCCACTTGGTGGCAGTTCTTCGTGCAAGTCCATCTGCCCACTCATCAGATATTCCACAGCCAATCAGTAATATGTAATTAGTATTGTTGTGTTCATGTTTTAAGGGATAGTGAGCCAATACAGGCCTAAAGGATATAAAATCTTAGCACCCAAAGTAGGTAGGGCCTTGGTGACATAAGGAATGGTTAATATTTCTTTCAGCGCGAATGTCTAAAGGCAGTGGTGACTACCTACCATCAGATGGCTCATTTGCTCGTCCACCTACCTCTATCATAAATAATAAAAGCTCTAGAGGTTTTGGTACACTAATAGTTCATTTAGTATAAACTGTGATGAGTTAATGGGTTGGGTAAGTTATGCTTGATAACTGCATAGGGGATGGTAAAGAGAAAATTTGATGTCGAAGAAGCTAATCAATTAATTTTGTTTGTCGACAGGCGTATCTTCACTAGAAGCAGCGAAAGACTTCACCGTCGACGGCCTCACCGGGTACAACGGAAAGAAAAAGAAGAAAAAACGCAGACATAGGTAAATATTTTCCATGAAATACCACCTTAATTTACCAAAGCCACACGCAAAAATAATATGTGGAGCGGTGTTAGAGCATCCAAACCAAAACATGTGAACATAGTCTGATGCGTTTCATCTTATAACATAATAAGTTACATTTATCTATATCACCTTAAAATTGTACAAGCCATTTGTCGAAAGATTGTGAACTGTTATTCAACTTTACGGTGACATATACTTGAACAAAGAGTAGATGAGACCATCTCACCAAAATATAGAATCTTATAATGTTTACTAGTTGTTCGTGTTATGTATTATGACTTTTGATTTTTCATTTTTTTTTTAAGTAGTTTGTTGCGTCCATTACATTATTTTTATATTATGAAATCTCTATGACTAGATTTTAGAACAGAGTAATAAAAAGTTATAACCTACCCATATCCTTAATGTTATCCAAGTCTACCCATCTGCGTTCGGTTTCTGTGGCAGGACCATCTTCACCTCGTACCAGCTGGATGAGCTGGAAAAGGCATTTAAGGATGCGCACTACCCTGACGTGTACGCAAGAGAGATGCTCTCGTTGAAGACCGACCTTCCGGAGGACAGGATACAGGTTAGTTCAGCATGAGTAACATTTTCAGTTTTACTATACGAGTCAAACATAGGATACTGTATTTATTTAATTTTTATTCTGTATTCAAATATTTTAAAAAAAGGGAATTTTAGAAAACGGGAACACTGTACCTACTCTGAAGTCATCGACCGATTCTACTTTAAAATCGGACTGACTGAAATACTAAGTTATGATTATACTACTTGTGTGTATCTGCTGAGTAAGTATATTGTGTTCTGACATTTTATATATGGTTCAATATTTTAGCAGCAAATATAAAGAATTCCTTCTGCTATAATTTAAAAAAATTCTTATGTAATAATTATTAAACATTATCTGAAAAAATCTATAGGCGATTGTGATCATATCTTGCCTTGTAACATCGTAGCTGTTGTTTTTTGTGACAACCGATTTTTTATGTCCTTGCGATCGCGATGCTAATTAGAGTAATGACAAGCCTTTCACAATATCTGGAATATTTAACAGGCCGCTAATATTAACAATGTTCTTTATAAATGTCTCTGTTGTCGGCTTTGGGTCCACTGTAATTAAGTATTATAGCTTTAGCAAAACCATTTACAATATAATGATGACCGATGTACGCATAGATATTAAATTAGAAATAGTTTGTTTGAGCATGATAGTATTAAGGCCGTATACTTATAGTTGTATGAAACAAATTACTTTTAGTTATAGTAATGTTACCTCGACAATGATTTTGCATTTTAACTCATTTGTTTCCGTCAGTCATTATTGACTCGTATTAGATTCATCAACACTTTGAATTGCGTCCAATTGCCTTGCGTTAATAATTAATTATTTAAATTTTCATCTCTTATTCAAATAAATTACAAGTTATTTAAACAAAATACAAGATTTTACGAAAAAGGACATTAAATGACGTTTCCTCTTACAAAACTCTAACGATGTCCGACAAATTACTTGGTGGTGACTTTGTGCAGCTCGTCTGGTAGGCATCACCCACTCATCATATATTTTACCGCCAAGCAGGAATACCTAGTATTATTTTGTTCCGGTTTGAATGACGAGTGAGCCAGTGTACTACAGGCACAAGGGACATAGCATCTCAGTTCTCAAAGTTGGTACATTGGCGAAATAAAAATGGTTAAAATTTCTTACGGCACTTATATCTCAGGGTGGTGGTGACCATATCATCACGTGAGAAGTCGACCCGCCCGTTTTATTATTTAAAAAACAATTAGACATTTGAATAAATTATTTTCACTTAATGGCCGTACCGAAGGATATTTTTAACAAACAAATGCTATCTTACAAGCTTCCAACAAAGGCGTAATCCCAACGTTCTTTAGCGAGCTATAGTCAATAAATTAAACGTTAATATCGAACGATAAAGCGGAGCAGTATACGTGGCATTCATTGTGAGCGCACAATTAACATCGACAACAAATCGTATAATTCGATTAAGATGAAAAAACGTCTCGTCTCGAATTCGGGGCCCAACAAAAACGCCCATTATCCCATTACGACGTCAATTGCCATCGATTGCCGAGTAACATGAGACTCGATATTTCGTGAGCGTAGAACATCGATAGGTTGTCTATGATTAGTGATGACTTTTCGAGACTAATATATTTATATTTTTCGGTCTTAATTACTTTAATTATTTATTTATTTATTACCCTTTGTCACGTTTGCGGCATATTTATTGTCCTGTTATTATTATTATTATTATTTTCTATTAAAGAAACTTAAGATAAGTTTGTATAAATATTTTATATTCCAAATCCAGCCCACTCCATTTTTTTTGGTTAAAGAAGTGAATACTTGGTACAAGGAAATTGAAACATAAAGCCTGATTTAATCTTATCATAATATGGTAATTATATCTTACTTTTGATAATGGAAGCTAATGGACAGCAAACACTTAATTCTCCATATTTAAAATACCGAGCTTACTAACGTTTATACACACTAACAACAAGTCCTAAGCATAATGATTAATCCCAAATTATATTTGTTAAAAAAAAACAAACCGTAGTCGCACTAGTTTTATATCGTCGTTGAAGTGAACTCGACACCCGATCGCGGCAATGTGATATTTTACGCAAAGAATTGCCAGATTTCGCGGAAGGAAGCTTTTCTTAGGACCGATTGTTCACATCACAACAGTCCCGGGATTAAAAAGAATGCGATTTTTTTATAATTAGTGAAAGGGAATGTCTTACGGTGCTGGCTCGACGCTATATCAAATGTTGACGCATTAATTGGATCGGATATCTATTTCAATTATAAAAAGGCATAGCTGACATTAGTTCTAGGTACCTCCTTATGTACGATTTATTAACTTCAGTATTTTCATCGAGAGAACGACATTTGTGATTGCCATTTTCATGTTTATTCTGGAACCAAAAGTTGTTTAACAATTTCAAAAATCATCATATCGTGTTGATTCTGCGTATTTCAACATAACTTTTTCTTTTCTAAAATAATCAAATCTAATCTCGGTACCGTTGATGTCGGTATATTTTATACTGTTTTGATTTACTTTATTTTCAAACCATGGTCTTACTTCCACAGCATCACAATCTTTATTTTAGGATTACTAATATCTGTAACATTTTGGCGGCAGCAGGTCTTTATCTTCAGCAATAAGATTTTTACTTACTTGGGAACATGTGAAGACCCGTTTGGGGTACTCCTATTCTTATATTTCTACCTTTTTGACTTAACTTACCATTTTGATACAAGATATCAACCTTATTTCTCATGATTGGCCGTACATTGACAATATAATATTTTTTTTCTATGTCTTATAATGTCAGTATCTATCACGAAGACGTACAGTTGCCACCAAGATGCCCATTTGTTTATCTAAATTCTTTTAATGAATTTTCTTTAAATTAAAAAAAAAACCATACAAGAAATGTTGATCTATACCTACCTATACCTATTATACTACCTACTCTAATCTGCCAGCGTTAAAATGCTTAGGTATATGAGCAAAGCCGTAAGTTTAAAACAAACTTGAAGACATAAAGATACTGAATAATTTATAGATATTGAAATTAAATGTCGGTAACTAACCTAACCTAACATTCTGTAACATGACGCTTCATTTTTTTATGATATGTATAGGGGGACGATCAAATGGTGACTTACCTGATAGTAAGTGGTCACTACCGCCTATAAACAATGGCGCTGTAAGAAATACTAGCCATTCCTTGCATCGACAATGAGCCACCAGATGTTGTGTCCCTTGTGCATGTAGATACACTGGCTTACACAACAATACTAGTGCTGCTGTTTGGCGGTAGGATATCTGATGAATGGTTGGTATCTATCCAGGGCTTGCTCAAAACTCTGCCACCAAGTAAAGTTTTATAAGACACTACCAGAATAAAATAGGTATAACTATTGGAATTTCGGTATAGGGACCTACTTTCAAATGGATAGTTTTGTGCCGGCATATTTAAGATGATGGTGAAAATACTGTAATGTGATATAATCAACAAATTAATCTCATTGTAAATAACAATAAAACTTTGATGCAAAATCAATTCAACTTCGATCGAACATTACGTTTGTATATTCTGTTCATGATTGTTTGATATAACTTAGGTATCTAATCTTGATTAAATATTTATTGGACTGTGTTTAAATAATTATGGCAAACATTCAGACAAGAGAATTAGATGGCGTAATCGTTAACAATTAAACTTTCCAACGAGTATTAGTTTTGACTCAAGAGAAATTATTTTGAGATGGAGTATTTAAGTCTACATTAACAAATAAAGGAGCTTTGTATATTTGTATTTATGTTTTTACCATTCAGGAAGGTACATACGTTATAATTACTCAGCACTAGAGGCGTAATTATTATTAATAATTTTTCCGTTTGCCGGTTACACACAACGGGAGCTCAAGTAGCGGCCGCCTACCCTCGGAAACTGCGGGGAAAACACAAATACTACCCTCCCCCCGTGCCCCTCGCGCGCCCCGCGCCCTCCCCGCGGCACCGCTGACTCACCCCGCAGCCACATTTATGAAAATTTCATTTCCAAACTGTCGAGTCGCTCGACAATGCAAAATAAACTCTAATATAACCGCACAGAACTCACAGCCACTCAATTACACGAACAAGGAAAATGGTTTGATAGCATTGCAAAATGAAATCTATAGCTGACGGTTTAAAGTGCGTTGGATGTTATGGCAAGGCGGTTATGAGTGATGCTCGTGAAATTTCGGTATAATGGCTTTCTGGATATTACGTTTCCCCAATACCGGGGCGCAGTTTGAGACGTTGCAATAAATGGATTATCGTGCAATCAAAGTTTAGGTACGGGCTCGGATTAGATACTTAGTTTATTATCTCGCGGTTGACGTAATTGTGGCACTAAAGTAAGATTGAGACCATTACATATTTAACCATACGTAATGTGCAATACTTCTTATGATATAAATATTTAATTATTTTATAAGATACAAAATACTGGGGATAGTATATTCAACAAATTTCTTTGTCTACCTACATTTAGACGAAATCCTCGACGTTCATGCATTGTTCTTTAATTACGAAATAAGCACTCAAATTAAGTATGGCTAAATATACAAATCCCACCAAAAATGAAACTGCATTAGTTAAAAAAAAAACAATATGAAACATACAAAACTGACAAGTCAATAAAACAATAAGCGAATTCGAAACAAGAAAAATACGCGGCCAGTCAATAATGTTTTTACGTAACCAAACAGCCACTAGTATCGCCATCTATCGGCCGCTCGTGGACACTACACGTAGCTATGGCAACCGAGCGCTGATTGGCCACTTCGACACTCGTAGCTCCCTCCAAAACGATATAACCGCCTTAAAAGGCCACTCAAATTTAAATCTTGCTAGCTGCTTTTAAAGTCCTTTTTGATTAATAGTTTTTAATCAGTTTTGAAGTTTTTGTTTAACTGGTTTGTATGATTAGCTCCGCCCTTCTTAGTGGCATGGCGGACTGGTTTTGTCTTAGCTTGGCTTGTCTTTTTGCGTCGCTTTTATTTGCGAACTGTACAATTTATGATATGTACGTATTGCAAACTCCGTTTGTATTATGCTGTTAAGGCGGACTTAAGCATTTAATGAATAGAGCCTGCGTTTTGATGACTTGATCTGTTTATATTTTTTATCTTTCTTTCATAGCATATCTACTATTAAGTAGGTAACTACTTACATCAATTATTGTACATATACATTATTATAATAAAATTATTAAATCAGCTACATTAATATATTAGGTACGGTATTGAGTTAATTATCCATTAACCTTTAAAATATATGTGATGAGAACTCGCCTACACAAGTAGGTACCTATATTGTTTTCCTTGATATCCTCAAGGTCGATTAGGCATTAAAATAATTACGGGTCTCGTTTTATTGAATATGATGTGCTACATGTTACTTTACCGACGGTGATTTTATATTTATGAAATCAATTGACTGCCGGCCTGTGCCGGGCTCTGCAGCGACGACATCGAGGCCGAGCTCGAGAGCCGAGACCGACGTGATCATATTACTCGCCAATTACACGCCGGATACGCTTCTATCCACACTCGATACCAATATACTTATTATGATGTTACACAGACCGACAACATATTTTTTATGTATCTTTATTTAGAATTATTTGTTGAATGGTTTCAGGTATTTGTGTTGAATATTTTTACTTTTATTCTACTTAATTGTGACATAATTTCAAAACGAAAGAAACAGCACGTCTGAAATTTTAGTGCCGTACAGGCGTTTAAAAACACAATTATTAAAAAAATGACACCGTGGTTATACGACACTTGATGATTACTATGGGTAGGTGTATGTAAACATAGGTAGATTGACAGTATATATATACTTATGATATACTGTCAATAGACTATTCAGTGGTATTTTTTCTTTCATGTGAAATTCGGTACTTAACTGAAAATGGTCTTTTTAAACGTTCAGATTAGAAAACACGATATTGTTATATTAATTCTGCCATTCTAGTAGCTGTACCTGCTAGGTAACTGTTATATTTGTTGTTAGGCTGTTGCGACTTTGTATGCAAGTATATTTAATTAATACAACAATTTATTTTATTAAATAAATAAAAACATGTATGTAAGTTAAAATAGCATCTCATAATTGGATGAGAACTCATAGTTACTGTACTCTCACTCCAGTAACGAACGCTGAGAGGTGATCGAATTTCTCGCCAATTACTCCCGGATACCGTTCCGTATTGCATCCTACATGATACCGGATATAACACAGCGTTACACAGCCTTCATTTAATGTTATATACTGTAAAAACACGTACCTACACATTATTTATAATTAAGGTTAATATCAGGTTTTCAATAATAATGGGAACGTCCATTAAATAATGAAATTGATTGTCACACGAATATCTACTTAATTAATTAAAGTGTTAAAGTTATATTTTGATATACTTACCTATATGCTAAATTCTGCAGCATCACAAGTCCAATTTCTGATACAGTGCAATTAATTTATTTGTCAATTACTATATAAGTAATATTAGATTACAATCCGCACCGTATACCAAAAAAACGTGCATTTCGCAGTCGTCGTACCTACCCAGTGCTACACTGTAGTATGTTTATGTTTAAATGCTCGCGCCATTTTGTTACGACTTTTTTCAAACATCTTTTAATATTTCTTAAGTCATTTTTATTTTGAAAATAATTTACTTTTAAATTTTAATGTATCACAGTATTAAGTTAATTATCCACTAACCTTTAAAATAATCAACTTTATGCGATGAGAACTGGCCTTTAAAATGTGCTTTTAAATGTGATTTAGTAATTACTAAACAATATGTGTAACAAATATATTGAAACCCTTACCGTTTACTTTGATTCCTTTTTGTAGGTGTTTCTGAGATCTCTTTATACAAAATGTAAGTATCTGTTTTGCCAGCTTTCGTGAAGTGCGATTTTCTCTCGGACACATAATATGATTTCTGGCATGTCAAATACCTACTGAAATTTCATATAATTCATCAGAAAATTTTAATACTTATAAGGAACAAAATCTGTTAGCATTAGTAAAATGTTACGTCGAAATTAGTGCTTCTAAGACTGAGTGTATACTATTTTCAGATAAACAGAGAATGCCAATCAAGTCTCTTGGGATTGATTGAACAATCTTCTAAGACTGTTTCCCGTAGCTTCGAGTATCTACCGTTAAAGTAGCCTCGATGTCCCATCTCATACTTTAAAATATTAAACTTTCATTACTAAGGGACAACGAATAGAAAATAATATTAAAATATGCGTTCTTTCATTTAACTTAAACAAAATACTTATAAGAACATCGTATAGGAATAAGAAAGTCAAAGTTATAAAAAAAACGAATCAAAACTTCTAAATAACCTATTCGTATTGATTTAGAATAGGTATCAAAATTAATTCGGTGCGACGATTTTTTAAATTAAGAAGATAACGAATGTTTATGTTCAGTTTTTATGAAATTGAAAACATGGCTATCTTTAAGAAATCAAAAAATACAAATCAAAGTCTATTTTTCCTTATTCAATTAATTTATAAAATTTTAAATTTCATATACCTTCCTATTAGATAAGCAGTTAGTCAAACAAATAATTAGATCCCTATTTATCTATTAGTCTTACGATTTCATTAGCGAACGGTGACAATACAGCAGACGGCGTGGGGGGAGAAGCGGGAAGGGGGGAGCTTAGGGGGAGAGTAAGGCGAATATAGCAATTAGCGTGCGTGGATTCCATCTGCATAATATCGCCTCCCGGTCTCGTGGCGTAAAGTATTTACAACTTTATCAGTTGAATTAAACAAGGATTTGATTATAAATGATTTATATCATCTCTGATTGGTTTCAAAAGAGAGCTGTAGTTAAAGACTTAGTCAATCTCTTGGAAATTAGTGTCTCTATAGTTTTAGCAAACCTTTAATTATTTCATAACGTAAGGTTAACAGAGTTGGCATCTCAAATCAGATGGAAGGTCTTTAAAATTATTCAGTAAACACAGGGTATGCCAGGGCACCGGTGGTTGAATATTAAACTAAATATCAATTAATATAAGTATGTATATATTTAACAAATAGTAAAAGAGAGTTGAAAATAAGATATAACTACCTACTTATGTACTTTTTTAGTGATTTTTCCGGTAGAATTCCGTACTTGTGGTGTCTCGGTATATTCGATGAATGATGAAAGATGATTTGATTTTAAATGTTTATATTTTCGTCCAGAAAACACTTTCATAGCAAACTAAAATACCGCAAATATTATGGACAATTTTATAATTGTAAGTTATTAAGCTATTATAAAAACTGGAACATGGAAAATATGGAACCGTAGTCTACGGTAATAAATTTATAGTATGAGTAGATATATGTAGTTATAGATTAGTATTTCAAATGCTATAATATCGTATTCATAATAATAATATTTAAATTAAACACTGACAAATAGTTTAGTAGTAAAATGTATTGAATTCTCTATAATTTAAAGGCTAAGAACTCAGATGTATTGCTGTCAAATCAGCGAAATTAATTAAAAACACGGTGCTAATATAATCCTGTGTTCATTTGAACCGAATACTTTCAAAACTGTTAGCGTAATACAAATAGTTTATAAGCCATAATCCCCTCTTAGCCGCACACAACAGTCGGCCGTCCTCAAGTGGGTGACTCGATTAAAATGCCGTATGGCGCTTCTTCTCTGAAAATATGTGCTTTTGTTAAGTCACATGTTTATTTTTATTATTTATACGTTGTGAAGTCAAAATACCTCTGCCCGCTGACCTCAGTTCGCTAAAATACTGTAATGGGTAGACCCACGTAGTTTAGACCCATTTAGTTTGCAATGTTTGTCATCTTACGTAGCTTCGACAAACAGTCGAACTATATTCACCGTAAGATTACGAAACTTTGTAAGATTTATTAGTAAGGTTTTTTACAATTGATTGAAACTGTATTCTAACAGTAATACTTTGATATAAAAAAAAATACTACTCACTGGACATGATACTCCGTCGTTTTTCTTCTGAATGATATTTGCACGTTTTCACATCACAATATGGCATTTTCCACATGTATCAGCCGAGTATCGGCAAAATAAAGACGATTCGACGATTTTGATTTCGATTGTTCCTCTTCTCTCGTTTTAGTTGTCTAGGATTCGGAATCCATTTATTGGGAGATCATTGACCTATCCGTTATACTTGAACAGGCACCATTGTGATTGTCTAGGCATCAACGACTACTATTCGTGACTCGTATTTAGATTAGGTTGAGGCTAGCTTTTTAAATTGGCAAAGTCAGTATAAAACTATGCAAATACCTTCTAAATAAAGAAAGAGTCGAATTTTCATTTATAATTTGATTTGAAAAGTAATCGTACTTGATTTTTACTTTAAGCTTAATTATTGTCTGTTGAAATTATTTGTAATCTCCGAGCAACGAGTGTGATTAGACATTTATTATTGTCTCTAGTCAGTCACTTATTGAGTGTCTGTCGCGTATTACTGCAGTAAAGTAAAGAACGTATAATACATCCGAAGTATAGATAAGTAGTGGGGCTACTTATCTAGTAGACACTAATGTATGCTGATGATATGACTTATTTCTTACAGACTCAATGTCTATGACCGGTGGTGACCACTTACCAACAGACAATCCATTTGCCGGTCTGCCAAACTACTTAAAATATATCCGGTTTCAGTCTCAAAAGGCAGAAGAACCAATTAACAATTTAAAAATTAATCAGTCATAATCTTTGACCTTTGGTCGAGATTTTGAATAAATGACGATTTGAATTTCCAACGTATTGTCATTAGAACTTTGCAGGTCAAACTAAAGTTCATATAATATACTTAGGTAAGTTGTGAACTGAAAAATATACAAGAACTGTTGAACTGCATAATATAACGAAGCGATTAACAAATCGCATGGAATAAGTTAATATGTTTGATTATCTGCATTCCTTCTTTGATTAGAGTCCCTATGCTATCGACAAGTATATCACAAGGAACATACCTTCAAGCAGATTCAAATAAGAACGGGACCGTGTGTGCGTTAAGAGCCGGTTGACAGTCTCCGCGCCAGACGGCCGTCATCCATCACGCGAACAATAAAAGAGAACAGTTTACATAGAGACGGTAATATTATGAAGATATATTATCCTACTGTCATAATCGCCACATTAAACCGAATTTACAAAAACAATTTAATAAGCACCGCAACGCGTGTCGGCAATGTCGGCATGTCGACGTTGTGTCGGTCTTGTGTCGGCCCTCTAATCCGATTTCGAGTGATTTATCCCTCACTCCATGTGTAATAATCAATTTATGAGATAAACTATAAAATATTACGAGCCTCCACCCTTATTACAAGGGACTTAGGTTAATAATGAGGGTCGTAGGGTGACTCGAAAGGGATGCGTTTTAGAGAGCAAATACTCGGACCCTCGTGTCTCATAATGAACAGGTCTTGTGACTTAAAAACTGTTTGCTGCAAATTGTGGATGGTCAGGGACTCCACTCGCGACATATCGATGTTTCTTGTTTTTTTAATAACATCCTTCATGTGCTCATTACATCTTAGTATCAGTCAATCTTATATACAAAAAATACTTTTTACTACTTAAAACGATTATTACAAACTTATTATGATAAAATATTTGAGGTATTACCTTGATAATATAGTTTTTAATAAAGAAATAATCTTTTTGGATTATATTTTAAACCCATTTTAAAACTTATACGAAGTATGTTTTAGCCTTCAATGTTATTACTAATAATAAAACCAATCTAATACATTTCCTATCCAAGGATAAATATAGCTTTTTGACATTTTTTTTCGGAATTGAAAACAGTTAAACAGAGGCCATAAGCATCCCGTCTCGTTCTGGCCCCCCGATCTCTCCGGCCCTTCGCGTAAGTTATTCGACATCATTTATAAGCACTCAACAATAAATATAATTATATTAAACGCTATAATGGGAGATGATACACGTCTCGATTAATTATTCACGTGTGAGTCGGGCGAGGGCGCGGGCGCGGGAGCGGGCGCGGGCGCGGGCGGTTTTGTGCTGTTGTTCTTTTAATATAGTTTTGTTGAATTAATAGATCGTATGTTTGTTTATTACATCGCTCTATTTTCGGATAAATACGTTTAAGATATTAGTACCTATCGATTCAATTAAAACAAAATACTTATTATAAATTCAAGTAACATTTAAAAATGTTACACGGCATTTACAAAATGAGGATAATTACTCCTTTCGCAATGAAGAAGCTCATTGAAGGATTTTTGGAAATTTTTACTTCAAAAGGGAGAATTGTGAGGGGTAACGTTTTGTGAATTGTAACCGCACGAACTCGGGACATGCAAATAGTTTATTTATCTATTTTAGGAATAAATTACTACAAAGTTTTAATATTATATTATTAGGAAATATACCTATAAATCTATGTCATATTTTTCAAATTATTACGAATCTTTTATGTGAATATTATTAGACGCCAGGTACTCACTTTGCAGGCAAACATTGCATTTCCAGTGTCATTTTCTTTAATAAATAATTGATCTACGCGACTTGCGCGCCATCTATCGTAAGTGATGGTATCAACAAAGTTTACACAGAATACGAACTTATCAAATAAATCATTAACTAACTTTATCAAAAAACAAATCGTTTGGCAACAAAACAAATATAAAACTATCTATTATCTAATAAACGCAACCAAAAACATTCCCCTACAACTGTCCCCTGGCCGCACACTCACAAATCGTGTCATTTTTAAAACGCACATTACTCAAAATAGAATGTGTGCATGGAAAATATGAATTTATAATAAAACATACCTTATTCTAATAACATAAGAAGTATATTTGCTTGCAACAGCTGTGGACTACTAACTAGAGCTCGGGCAAATTAAATTATAAACTCTTTGATACTCAAATTAGATTTAAAAGTTGACGTCGCATTAAAAAATATTTAGATTTATGTTGTGAAGTTATATTATAATAAGATTATGGAATAACATTACTCTTCTGTTTATTTTTGTCTTGTGATCGATTGGTTCCGTGGCTGACTTACAAAGCTGCTGACAAATATAAAAACATTGAATTTTCTGTTAAGCCATTCTCACTAGCACTTAACGAGTATTTTAAAAGTCGGTAGTGTTAACACTCTCGGAAAGCATGGAAATCCCATTGGCTTGTGAGGGTGAGATAGCGATTGCACATAAGTACACCAGTACACTATAATAATTCTACAGCGCGCTCTGCTATTCTTCGTTATAAATGGCCGCCAAGGCTATTTCGGTTAAAGGTACATCATCATTTTTTTGGTCGCGTACAATACAACTGTACATACGATCAGAGGACCTAATAAGAGGGAGACTGAAATATTTTTACAAGGAATGTAATTTATTTACATAATGCATATCTTCTCCGATGATTTGTATTTTTAAGACTCAATAATTTAACATCTACGAGTCGCATATTTTTAAATTCAATTCTGAACCAGTGGCCTATTGTTAGCATTTTTGCTTCAAATAGGTGGACGGACTGAAAAATGGGCCACCTGCTGTTAAGTAGTCACCACTGCTCATAGACATTGAGACTGTCAGAAATATTAACCATCCCTTACATAGCCAATGCGTTACTTTCCTTATCCATTTGAACTGAGATGGCACCCTTATCGTTCAAACCGGAACCCAATACTAATTATTGCTGTTTGGTGGTAGAATAAATGAGGAGATAATAATGAATATGTAAACAACTACAACAACAAACTGTACCGTTCCAACCGTACTGTTATAACTTAGAAGTCCCCACGAATAAAATCCTGTTAAATTTATACTAAAAATCAAGATATTTTAGTATGTACTAAATTAAAATAAAATTACAAAAACATTGTTAAAACAATTTATTCAACTACTTGTGTCAATAGTTACTGCATATTATTTTAAAATACAACCATAATAATGATGGGTGTAACATAATTACAGTGTGACCATTAGTGGGGGATTACCGTGCGCGTGCGCACCCCGCAGTGACTTACACGACCGCGCCAGTGTAATTACGGGAAAATATTGTAACAATAAGATTTGTTTGTAGAATAATGACCGTTGTTGTGTAGCAGGCATCTCCTTTTTTTTAGTTTCGAATGTTATTGTAATGAACCATTATATCTTATACTTACAAGGTCAAAATTCAAGATTGGTAATCTTGAACCTACAATAATTGACACTTTAACTAGATGTTAAAAGTTGCCGAGTCTTAGACTTTTTGGATGAAAAAATCAGGGTGAGGCATGAGGCGTTAGGCGTGAGGAATGAGGCATGAGGCATCTCTAGATATAGAGGCAGAGCTCGTAAATAGCAGATAAGTATAACGTAAATACCTGTATAAGCGCCCGGGAGCATCTTTGAGATTACCCGGCATAGGTGAACTCTGAACTGAACTCTGACTCTGAACTCTATTGTGAATTTGGCTTAAACATACTAAACGAATCTTAGTATGTTATATATCAATTCCTAATAGTCAAACCAAATCAACAAGTTTTATAGCTTTAAGTAGTTTAGATAAAAAAAACTCTCATTTGCAATAATTGTTGCGCGCGCGTGCCGAACGGCGAGCGGCGAGCGGTGAGTCGGTAACGAGTGATGTTCACGGCCCCCGCTGCGAGGCGACTGTTGTATGGAATCAAGCCTGTTATTGCTCTTTGTTACAATCTATATAAAAACAGAGAATTGATAAGTGTGTCATTTCTAATAATATTGCGTTTTGTGAGTGTGTTAATGTGTGTTCTTTGGTTGCGTAAATGATAACTTTAATAGAAAATGAATTATCTGCGTTAGAATATAAGCATAATATAATGTATGAACACCCAATTAGAGCCTTATATAGAATTTTACACTACTTTTACAACACTTTTAATCGAAATAAAAAATCTTAATAATACGATAATTACGAAAGTGTATAGTTTATTATTGAATAGTTTGTCGTGTTATCCAATACGTCCACCATAATTAGACCATCTATCGCTAATAATAATTATTCAAATAATAATTTGTTCTTACTGAGATTATCGCGATCATCTAAACAGATTCTCCAACTTTATAATAAGAAATAGTTATACGAGAGAAAGATGCAAATTTATCAATATTGAAACGTTTTGCTTTCAAGAGCTCAAAGATAGTTAAATATTTTTTTTAGAATAGCTAAGTAGCCTGTTGTAAACGCCTAATTTAATCAATTATTGTGTAGCGTAGAAACCAACAAACATATTAACCCTGGCGAAAGTCAAGTTTGTCAAATAATTCTCTTTGAACTGTAATATTATAAAATGTTAATATGTGCGGCATTTTAATCGGAATCGGAATGTAGATTCCGCCGTGGATAGCCAAAAACCTACCTATTTAGTTATTCTCTTTTATTAAATTCTTTACAAATATTGACTATATATCATGAAATATATTGTATTAGGTAATCTTACGTACATATTTATTTTTTGAAGGATAAAAGGGAGAGTCGATTTCATAGCTACATTAATAAATTTAATTTGTGCTTCTTATGTAGTTATACATAATTTTCTTAGCAACGACCTGCACACGAGAACTCGGATTTTAAACGACTCGAAGCGCACGTAATGGAACCGTATTGGTGGCGATACAGATACTTCACTTCGATGGACTGTGTTTTTGGCGCAACTGTTGAGTTGATAGCGTTTAAAGGACTCAATTCGCTGCTAATATTTAGAACCTACTACCGTCTCATGTGGGTAGATGACAGTTATAAAATATTAATTAGGTATCATTCTTTATAATAAATTAATGTATTTAATAAAAAAAATAAGATTGAAAAAAGGCATAAAAACAAATAGTTCAGCGGTAAGCGTTATTTTTTAATAATAGTAATGTCGGCAGTATTGACGACTTGCTACTTACTTTGACAATGTGTGGCCAACATTGGTATTGCGATTGTGTTCTGCGTTTATCTGAGAATATGAGCAAAGATGTCGTACCTTAATTCGAAGCTCGTTGTAATAATAAATATGTATTATATTGGTACATTGGTTTGCTAACTTGCAACTTAAAAGGACTCGTAGTAACAGCTAGAAGTTGGCTGTACGTATCTGATTTCCAACTTTTAAGTTAGGAGAAATATAATGCACGTTTGACTGCCTAAACATATTTGCAGTATGATTTCTGCTACGCGTTTTGATAATTTCTATTGGCCGAAGTGGCTAAAATCGGTTATACCATAATTGTTATTAAAATGTTTTATTAAGTAGGTATAAAACACAATTTACTTGTATGTTAGTGTAAGCTATACCATCGAGTTAAATATAATTAAATTTATCTTCTAACAACGTAAACCTCGTAACTTGCGCCACGCCCTGCGGCTTAGTTAAATATCTACAATTGTTCGCTAATGTGATAGGAAAGAGCATTCGTTCGAATTCGCTGGAAACGATTGAGAACTCGCTAGGGAATTTATTGCTCCACTAACGCCGCTGACCGCCCACAGCATTACCGTTGATTGAGGCTCAGTAATGGCAGCTATCACTTAAATTAATAAGATTGTCGCAATGAATGGAGTAAATACGATTTAGACGTCCGAGGATGAATTTGATTTTGTACAATTGATATAAAAGTATATTGATGGGATAGAAACTCATACAATCCCGTTTCCAGACATAAGTATAACAATTTTTGACTTTGTTTTTGTTTGTTTTGTGTGTGTTACGTTGAGTGTGATCTTATGTACTTATACTTTATCCAAAAAAATAATTTATACTTACATCAAAATTTATAAGACCTGTTTTTGGAATGATTTATATTTGTGTCACAAAAAAATTATCAAATATCTTTGTGTCACATACAGACCGATTTATGTATGTACTATGGTATCTTAAGTGCTGGTTAAATGTTGACTAGGTTAAATGGCGCCTCCGTTCCTGTCCAGTACTCCAAATATATCACTGAGTATAAAATAATTGTCCACCGATGGAGTCCAAAATTACAGGGAACAATGACAGTAACATGAACTTGGCTTTTTTAAATCCACGGTTGCTTTAAGTGCCTACCTACTACTGCTACTTATCAATAATAACATTCTACATTTATATTAACTTGCTAATAAATAAATTAAATAAATCTTGATGATCAATGACAAATTATTCTAAAATGCATAATTTAATAAATGCAACTTATACGTTTTACATTATTACTATGAATGCATGTTTTTTGGTTCATGATATGCAATTGTAGAACCTCGTCATACGACGAGCCCATTGCTCGTTGCAAAGCCAGTACAAAGTGTTGTTGTGTCGTGATGGTCTTATGTAATAATTGCCTTGTTGTGTCTCGAGAGTCTTCTAATTATATTCAAGCTCCAAGAATACAATTAAAAACACAACTGGTGAGACTCTCTCGTGTCTGTTACTAAAACAATTGAGTTAATTGTATAAAGCTGTATATTCATATGAATTACTTATTTTGACCTCAAAAATATCAAATTTGAAATTTGTTGATTATATTTAGAATCATATTTTTTATTAAAGTTTATGGTTATATAATTGACATTATATTATATAAACGAAAAATCGCTTACAACACGTGACAGAAGTGAAACTTCGCGATGGTAACGTCACATACGTAAGCACTATGGAAAAGAGCCTACAGGTTTCTTAAAGGCCGGCAACGCATCTGCAAGCCCCCCGGTGTCCCCCGGTGGCCTCTTGCTCGTTTGTCATCTATACCATAAAAAAATACATGTAGTAACATTGAATACAAATTTGACCTTGAAATTATACTTTTATAGCGACCATAAAACTTAAATTCAATAAATAAAACAAGGCCAAAGTAAGATTCCGCAAACCTTACGTAAACTAAATAATAACCACTGAGGCTCTAGATGGTTCTTGTGAAGTAGAATGTGCTCGCGAACACATTAATGTATTCTTGTAAGTGACTTCTACATTGATTCAATGGCGCTTGTAAGTTCTACTTGAATGAAGTGAATTTCGAATTTGAAGATTAAACAGACTATAGATATAATATTTATACAGTTCTATAATATTGCAATATTGGAAAATAAAAATAACGTCACCGAGAACATAAATCCCGCGCCCGCGTCGACAAAACATTTCAACTCAGCGATAAATCGAGGAGACGTTAAAAGTCTTTGGAAGTCGTCAATTTAAAGAATTCAAGAATTCCCAGTTTGGATAGCGTTCAGCGCCGAGTGGGCAGCCGAGTCGAACTTTTAACAGGCTCGCTTTCTTTACGTCTATTTTCCGTTCACTTAGTTAAATCGGAACGACTTTTCTGAAGTTCGCTAGTTTTCGGGACCTATTTGTGGAATTAGTTAACATTTTTATTTAAGAAATGATTTAAAAACGAGATATATTTCTGCACTTTCCGTTCATTTGAGAATAGATTGAGTGCTCTCGAATTCTATCTTGCGATGAAGTACTCGGCGCTGCAGATACCCGACTCGCCTGGGATAACTTTTTAAAATGAAATTGAACTAGATATCAAGCCAATAAACAAACAAATGAATAGACCAACGAAAAAAATATTGTACTAAATAAGTTTTATATACCTATTCTGTGAATTCAATTAATAATATAATTAAAGAAAATTACTATGAATTTTGTATTTAATATGGAAGACAGCTGTGTAATTGAATTTCAACTATAAGACATCATAAAATAATATCAATCATCAATAAAATAAAATATAAATTTCAACGACAACACTTGGAGCCTAGCTTTACGTGTAATACCTACTATAAAATGACGATTTATAGAAATAGAAATAGATTTATAGAAAGTGCTTGTAAAAGCCTACTTCGAATGAATATTTAGAAGATTGAGATGTTTTTTAAATCCTTAATCAGAGTACAATACTTGAAAAACTTAAGATTTTTGACCGTATTTGAACTCGCGACCTTTGGTCCTTGTCTCTCAATATATTATAGCGTAGATATAAAAGAGAATAATGCAATGCCTCTGCCCGAGAGGGAGTGGCATTTGGCACCGCGACAGTTGGCTACACGTCTTAGACAAATGTTGTGAGTGTCGATGAGATATACAATAGTTAGGCTATAACGGTAAGCATTTCACAACATTGTTGTAACGGGAATATTAACTTTATATTAACTTTACTTCCTAGGAAGACATGAGCAGCTTTCAGATAAATAAAATCTTGCGTCAAGCGTTTCACTTTAAAACGTCGCACCGAAAATTGATCTTTGAGTAGGTACTTATTTTGCGGCCGTAAATCTTTTGATTTGTAGGTCATCCGTATGTTAAGTCACCATCGCTCATATACAATAACTCATAGACAATAGTCACTTACAGTACCACTTGCCAGCAACGTCATTATGCTACCAATCACGGAGTTAAGTTTTGTCTGCTGTGTCTGTGATTACACTGGCTTTAAAAGGTGAGTACATTTTAAACTGCAACACAAAAATACAATATACAAGAATTGCCCTGTCCCAGACTTTACACTAAAACAATCTTATAAACTGTTTCTCTATAAGAGTACAAAACAAATGTACAGAATAAAATAAAATAAAATAACATCGTATTTAACAAATGAATGTTATCAACTAAAATATTCTAATTCGTAAATCATTCAAAAAACCTCCCCACGGGCATTAGGATAATAAATCACGGCAAACATCAACTCAATAACGGGTCTATTAAATTAGTAGCATCGAGTACAATGGACGCATTAACAAATTAATTACAAATCGATACATCGAAGCTAAACAAACACGGCAGCGGTGACGGATAATCGATTTGTCACGCGAGTTCGCGCTAAATTATTATATCAATTATGGTGATTATAGAAATAATGTTATTGTGTGCTGTGCTCGGACGTTTGTTACTCAATCTAGTTCGAGCGACTGTTTCCAATTAAATCTTGTATAGAAGTCATGCATGCCAGGAGATACATATTAATTCATATTAATTTTGATAAAATAGTAATAATCGTCTTTAACAAATTATATTTACACCTAACTAACTCTCGGAAATAACATTTAAGCATTTACAATAATCATTTGTTTTAGGGTAACATTCTTATTAAAGATATTCTATTTATCTTTTAGTTGTAAATAAGTGTTAGGTAAATAAGCTTTTATATTTTGCGCGAAATTATATGTAACTTAACTATAGTTAATTCAATACAAAGATAATAATTAATTATCAGAACTGTCCATAGCTTGGAGGAACATAATATATCGGTTTCGGTTTAAAGACATTTATTTCTCATAAAGAACACAAAAGTTCACTTATAATAAGAAATTACAATAATTTTGCTTGAGGGTACATTTAAAAGTCTGCCTTATGAATTATATACAGTAAAATAAAATGTTGCGGGTAGTTATGTTACACAAACATGTTTAGGTAGGGGTTACATTAACTTATAAATTATTTTGCACATATTCCATTACACGTTTTTTGAATATAAGAAAACTCTTGCTATTGATGATTAAGTCTGATAATTTATTATAAATTTGAACTCCTTCAAATAAAATGTTTTTCTTTCCATAGTTGGTTCTGGTTTTTGGAAGTTCTAGTTTATTACGTTTTCTAGTGTGGTATGTATGTGTTTTTTTATGAAAGTGTAATTGTGAATGTGTTTTATTTGTTATTATTTTTCTAATCAACATGCAGGTTTTTAAAGTGTATAATTGATTTATGTTAAGAAATTTTGTTTTTTTGTATAATTCAACGGATGGCGTCATATAATCATATTTATAAAGAACCTTAATAATTTTATTTTGTAAAGTTTGTAATGACTTTATGTTAGACTTCGCAGCAGTTCCCCATATTTCAATAAGATATTCGATATGCGTACATAAAACGCTTCTTTTTATATTTTAAAGCTATGTTTGCCCACTTTGGTAATAAAGTATATTATTTAAGGGCATAGCCTGTTAATGCCCCATATGGCCATAGAGGAGACCTCCTTCTCTTCTCTTCTCTTAAAGATAAGGCTTGGAGCTTATTCCACTACACTAAAATAATACGGGTTGGTGCATATTTCCATCCGTTTCAGAGTTTTAGTTAATTGTGTTATGTAGTCTGAATTCAAAACAAAGACTTCCATTTGTCTGTTTCAATAGTATTCTTATCATATTAAATATATATATTTAGGTATATGATTTTTTTTAAACACAGCCTACATTATATTAAACAATACAAGAATTTCTTTCTGTCGTTTTATCTTCCAATAACTTGTAATTTTCCATGGTAAATAGGACATAAAACAATAGAAGTCAGTCAGTAAAAACCCAATAGTTGCTCTTTTTCATCAATCAATTCACGTATCAATGATCCAATGGACACTTTACACCGAGACCAACAAATACGGTGACATACGGCCCCACGTTTTTTAAGTTAAGTAATATTGATCGCAATGAATACGCAAATAGATAATATTTTGTAAAGGCGGTGTTAGTTTTGCGCGAATTAGACATACAGTATAATCTCGTAATGTTTACAACAGTATCGATCGTGGGACCGTCGGAGAACGGAACAAATTGATTCGTCACAACAGCGTGCCCTCGACTGTCGCCTCTCCATTGTCGTCCAATCGTTCGGAATTAATGATCCGCTACAATGTATAGTCACACCACTTCGTTGTTTGAGACTTAAATGACCCGCGATTGTTTTTATTAAAAAACATCGCGTAACTCTCATAATGTCGCGATTCAATTGTTTGTTTGTACAATTCGTTCACTGGAAGCTATCATATTATACTCATACGTGTAAAGCACTTTAGTTTTGGATACAATGACCGAGCCTCGTTATTTGTTTTGTGTCACACGAATAAGATAGATACGACTTGAGAAGGTTATATCGAACAAGTTAAACGTCTAAAGATACAGATGTGGAGCCGCGTGGCGAAGCAACTCAGATGGGAGGTAGACAAACTAACGATTACTATCTGTGCTATTTCATTTCTTTCATGTCATGCGTCATGCCAAATAATTATGTTAAGTCAAAATTACTTTAAGTCAGAATCACAAAACTGGCGGCTGTATGAAGCGCTCCGATAAACTCTAATCACAAATTGTAAGCGACCTTTATTTAAAAAAATCAATTAAATATAATGCTGAAATTTATTTTCGATACGAGGACTGAAAATATTTTCGTCTAACAGTGTTTAATGTTTATATTTAAGGTCATCGCCCTGACGGAAGCAACTTAATCTTTCAAACTTCTGGTCTGCGCTAATTATAATATCCATATCAAATTATTCACATTTGAATCGTCATATTCGTGTTGACTTCAATTTAAAGCTGCCCCCGGTTCGGAAAGTAGCTCAAACCGAGAAGGTACTCAGTTGTTACTCTTTTCCAAAATAAACCGAGGTAAGAAACTCAGTTGTTACTCATTGTCATAGTATGACAATAAATTACAATAATATCCTACATAGAAATCAAAAGGTACTAATTCCACGCTTTTTTATACTTAATATAATCTTGTATTGCGTAATATGCCTCATTTATCATGATTTTTTTGGCTTGAGCTTTAAATTATTTAATAGGCCAAGTTAAATATAACTGTGGAATATTATGATAAAAGCGGATAACATGCCTCAGAAAAGATGAATTAACTTTGCGAAGTCGGAAACTAGGTGTAAAACATCAACATTTCTTTCAAAAACTTTACTCATATAACAGTCTAAATATCGCCCGTATAACAATACTGGCACCTACCTGATACATGCCTACTCCATACGGAGTAGCGGAGACAACGTGTTGAAATGAACCGTTGGCAAACAGGAACCTAGACTCCAGACAAATACGACCAGCCGCTGTTCCGTGTCAGCTCCAAAACAATGTAATTGATGTCACTGCCCACACCTGCGCCAACAAACGTAACCACAATATTAATTAATTATTATTACGCGTTTGCTGTTTGTATAGGAACGACTGATTGTGGTCGTGTTAGCTTAAGATGGGACGGAGGCTTTATTTCTTGCAATACATTTACTTAATGCTAGAAAGTAACATCATACACTTAATGGGTCGTAGTAGCTCTCTAGTACACGTGGAACCGTGGACATGTTTTACTTAAGCTATAATTCGTGCTAGTTGAGGTTTATATTTAAAAATAATCATTGTTTTGGAAAATTCATGCTTTCTTGAACTGATTATTAAAGATCATTCGAAAGCGGACATATATTTCTAATTCATTTCCAATGCAAGTAACTTTACTGGCCTCTACAAGATACATTCAATCGGTCCGATTTATTCCGTTTCTACTAACACATTCGTAAACGTCCCAAGAAATACAGCCACGGTCAGCCATTTAATCGCATTGGCGGAAATCGGCACTCAATAAATATCCAGGATAATATCGCGCAAATAGACCGTGCAAATATCGACTCGGCCGCAAACAAGCGCTCAGGCGCTCAGCCGCTCAGCCGCAGAGCGCCGGGCGCTGCGCTCGGCTCCGGTAAATAACGAGGCCGCCGGTAACCAAGTTAGTTCTACACGATAATCTCCCGCTGGGAGATTTGTATCTTGCCTCGTTTTGTTTATTCCGTACAACCGCTGGCGTCTAATGTCTGCATTTTCTTGAAAACAACTTACTTTCAAACTAAGGACATTCGTTTCGAGTGAATTCTAGGATAAAATGGCTGGCGTCTTCGGTCGCATCTAATTTCATATTTATGGCAGCGTTGGAGGATTTGTGGCGATATTCAGTCGACTCATGTAATAAAAAGTTTACCGCAGTATCAACATCTTATAAAATGTGTTCCGTAAATTCTGAAAATCCATTATAGGTTTATACGACCTTACATAGAAATTAAAACGAAATAGGTATTTAAACTAAAGCGAGTGATCCGCGTGAAACTACGAGTGCGGGCAAAGAGGCGCGGACGCACTGCCCCGAAATACGTCCCTACGCAGATTTTCCTAAAATCACAGCGAATGCGCTAAAAATGTCCTCTCCGTTTGACACAACGTATCTATGCGAGCAGTTATTTTCTCGAATGAAAAATGTAAAGTCGAAGGCGAGAACAAGAATCACCGATGTTCACTTTGAAAACAGTTTGAAACTCGCAACGACCACTATAGGGGCAGATATTGATAAATTAGTTAAGAGCAAACAATGACGTCTCATTGAATTTTAATAAAATAATTTCTTTTTAAATTTTTTTTAATAAATACTTTCAACGGTTATTGTTTTTTAATTACTTAAGTTTATAATGAAATGTTTTGGTTGAGTTGCAGCCCACCGAAAAAAAAATCATAGTATACTTGGCCCTTGACTTCTAAAAGGTTGAAGACCCTTGTCTTAGGACATACATATAAAGACAAAATAGGTATACATACATTTTAGAATACTTAACGAACAACAAGAATAGGTGCTGCCGTTGCGACATTACATAGAATAATTATGATAATGAATACACTGGAATTTTCCAATATCTTACAAGTTTTATTTTTGCTCTTCTAGTTTTCGTGAACAACATTTCAAAGTAAAACGGGTCTAATTGTTTCGCCTGTTCTCGGTAGAATCTACATTCCGAACTGTTGGCAGCTTTATCTTTAATTTGATTTGTGTAAAGACGAAACAAATGTTTTTGATATCTTGAAAAACAACTGCTTCTTCAGCGTCTGCAGTTTTCTTGGTCCTGGTTAAGTATTAAATCCTCTAAGAACGTCAGATTCTCATCTTACAGAATATTCTAGAACTTTAAAACTATCACCTAAAAACTTATTGTGTTAAATTATTCAAATTATTAATAAAACATTAAAAGAGTAACACATTCAAGTGTAGTCGGTGAGCAAGGAGATACCAAATGTTTGTTTAGGTTCATCTCCCGACTCGAGCTCTCGGCCAATTACAAGCGCGTCTAAACTATTTGTGTAGCCACTCGTTGAGAAAGCACTCGAAACGAAGAATTAATGAAACATTGCACTTATGTTATTTTTTTTAATGTGTGTAATCTGTCGCCTTTACCTGAGATGCAACACCATACCGCATTCAACGCTTGCTTCATCAATTAAGGAAGATCTGTAAAAATTTTATATTTTAAAATTAAAATTGCAAGTCAGTAAAGACCAGATTTAAAGAGTTCAAAATTGCTTACCCTTGTTTACATACATAATATATGTTGTTTTTATCACACAAACACTACTGTAATCGAGATACTAGCCCAATTTGAATATAGTTTATACTTTCAAGTTTAACACGACAAGTACATTTGTAATAAATGAAATGTTAATTACGAAAAGAGTTTCGGTCATGGTGGTCGGTGAGAAAATTGTTAGTTCAAGCATTCAGATATAATATTCTGTTTTTATTTGATACATACATATCATAGTATACATAAAAATAAATATATAATTTTCTATAAATGATAATAGTTATATTGTTATATAAATGTTAATTGCATTGTAAAAGGTGTATTAATTAGTGTGTTCTTAATTAATTGAAGGATGTAACGTGTTTATAGCTCTAATTAAAAACGTGTCATATTTTCGAATGCGTGTCAAGTCTGTTGAGATATTATAGTATTCCTACTATATATGTTTCAATCGTAAAAGCACTATCTCATTATCATAATGTTTGAACTAGCCCGTTAACGAAAAATATATTTTGCTACAAAATAATGACTAAGCAAATGTAACCCTACATATTCAAGCAACAAAATTTTTTAATAACTTTTCGGTTCTAACAATATATTTGTAAAGAGAATGCCCTCATAGAAACGAAATGAAAACTTATTCCAATGACACGAATCACAGATTAAACGATATCAAAGGAGCAGTCGCGGATTCTTGAAACCTCGCCGTCACCACTTTAGTGTTAAACTCATCTTTACATTCGTAAACGACAGCTTTCCATATTATTATATTCTCAACACAAACGACACAAAGAACCTTATTATCGCCTTATTATTTTAATATTGTTGCAACACTCCAACAATAAGCGACCCCATATTATTTATAAGACACTAATGAGCGTGTAGGCACCTTATACAACAACATACATACAATTACATTTCCGAAATCATATTCAATTCAAAATTGAACCTTACTCCTTTATGAATAAGACTTGATGGTGTGATTATTGGTTGTCTCAGAAGTTTGTAGAGTATACAAAGGATTGACACGGGATGCATCTCGGGCTGTCAAGAGGGGTTTGGAGAGAAAATAAATGCGTAATTATTAGTGGTGCGGCGGAGAGAGGTTCGGGGAAGAGTGCGGGAGGGCTTGTTGTTTTATTAGGCGCTTATTGATGTTCGATTATGTACTTATGTGAGTGCTACGGACAGGTACAGGTATTACGAATGTTTGAATAGACTGCGATGAATACACTCGCACGGATGTGTTTGTTTTATAACGAGAGTTTTGTCAATTGAATTCCTGCTAATATATATTTGTTTGAAGCGATGTAAGAGTGACTTTATTTATAAATACTTAACTATTCGAACTTAGTACAAGTTTACGTTTTTAGAGCATGTAATAAAAAAAATATATTTCATACTTACATATTATTTTTGAATCAATCTAATTAATTATCCTCATAAGATGCGAAACTGACTAAAAATTATTGAACATAAATGTATACATAGACATACTAAATATACCAATAAAAAGTAAGTATGTTAGCTTAATCGACTTTTGAGGGCCCTGATTCTGTATGACACAAATCGTAACGAGCCAAAACGAGATGACTCATGAATTTTCCTAAAAAACAATTTTAACTTCTGGGTTCTTAGTTCAATTTTCATAATAAATCTTCAGTCTGGGCCTTTGTTTGTATAGGCATGATTACCTGAGATAATTAAAAAAGTAGTAAATTCATCGCGCCATGTGGTTGAAGGATGTGGCCAGCATGTCTGCGATATTATTTTAATAACAAATGCTGGTAGAAATAACAACTATTACGCACTAATGCACCGTTTCCGCTGCATTTTACCATTTGACATGTATGACAATAAAATGGCGGACACAATAAGATGGCGGCACCGACTCGCTGCGTGCCCACTAATCGACATGACTCGACGATCTCAACTCTTTATCCATTTATGAATTTAATATCAGCACACTAACTGCTTGACAGAACATCCATACGCATATGTATGTAGTAAATTATCACGACACTGCTGCCTCGATCTCTAAATGATAAAACTACTTCTATCTCGCTCTCACTGTTGAGACAAATACTTAATATCAAAATTAAACAAAAAAAAACGACTTATAAAGTATTCTTCAAATTTAAATGGGACTAAACCAAAAGTATAGCCTCCCATACAAAAATCAATTTTCCAAATCTGTTCATATAACGAATTTATAAGATGAGTACAAAAAAAATTAAGGAAATACAAACGTATCGATAACCTCCTTCTTTTTTAAATCGATTGAAAATGAAGAGTGTATGTGTTGTAGTTAATTAAGAGAATGCGAGCTGTGTATGACGTAAGCGTCTTTGCAAAATAAATCTTCGACCTGGTCGTTAGTTGTAGGTAAATGTGGCTACTTAGAGACTTAGACTATAAGTCTCCATTAGTTTCGTATTTTGAAATCACCAGTTCGATTGTGGTGTTACTGCATGAGTAACACAAACTAACATTTTACCATGAATTAAATCGATTTTCCTGTAACGTATTTGCGCTAATTAGTAAGAATATCTAACCTGCGAAGTTTGACGGCTCAACAGGGTATCGCATAACTCTACAATTAATATCTAAACTAAGTTTAATTTAATGTAACATGTAAAACTTGGTTGTATCGCTCTGTGCAATCTCACCTGACCATCCACTGATCAATCATTCTCGTGTCCGATTATGCTGTGCCCCGGTTTACAGCAGTTACAATGGAAATGGTCCATTAGCCCTTCGACCGGCGTGTATTAAATAAATGAAATTATAGCAATAAAATTGACAACGCCACAAAATTTCGTAAACGAAATTCCTCTAAAGAGATTACCATTAAGAAACAGTTAAGCAAACAACGGAATTGATCTAATATGAACAATAACTAAGCTGATTATGTTTGCGCAAGTGTTCCCGCGGTCGCCGCATTCCCTCCGCCCCCGCCTCCGCCTTATTGTCAAATTACATGTTTACTTATCGTTAGTTTTTGTCGGTTTTATTGTGATTCACTATTATTTGGTTGCGGTTGGAGGTTATACAAGTTGACGAGTTGTACACTACAACATGGTCTACGCACTTGGCTAATCTCGCAAGACGCCGGCATCTTCATTATGACAATTAGAGTCCCTACTACTATGATAAATTCAAAGACTCAATCTCATTAGTTTATACTTTGCTCAGGCAGCGACAGAGCAACGCGTCGAACGAGACATTGACATAGAGAATATAGTTTATAGGCCGTAGAATAACACAGCCTTTTTTATCAAGGAAAAAATTCCATTAGAGAAATTCCGCAGAAAATTGCTAATATTTATGTTCTCAATTTACTCACAGGCAGCAACGCAGCATTCCATTGCGTTGATTTTTTGCACAGAGCAGGTTTACGGGTCAGACAGTAATAAGCTTCTTTTCACCAGAAAAATGTCAGGAAGTAAAGTATAACTGGCAGCCATTCACAATTAAATTATTTAAAAATAAATCGTAAATATAATACTACAAGTAATTTTAGTTAATGTTTAATTAAACATACAATTACGCGAGCTGAAAACCCTTACCTTAATACAAAAGAACGCATTAAATCGTTAAAACTCAATTAACACTTTATTAATTACACCGAATTACCGTCCATATTATTATAATGACACAAAACTGAAATTCCCCGTCGACGAGCCTTCACGTATTAATTTTCCTCGGAACTCAATATTTAAAATGGGCAAATAAATTTTCAATTTTGCATCACAAAGCGATCGAAATAATCTGTAATACCGGTATTAAATCGAAACGTAGATACCCGTTATACGTCCTCCGAATATGATTGAACGTATGAATGCTGCATGTGGAAGATCTAATCTTGTTTCAATTAAAAATATTGGGACTGTCAAGGAGCCGAGTCCCTCTTCAGTGTGTAAGCGGATTGTGTTTAATCGTAAATCGATTGGAGTTACAAGACTCGTGCAGAAGTAGATTATAATAAGGTTGAATGATTTAACGGTTATTATCCATTAGATTTTTGTAATTAAATTATTTTAAATGAAAATGTAATCTATGTATTTATCTCGGCAGAAACTAATCGAGGAACATGGACGTATGTATTATGTGTATTTAGAATTTGAAGGAAACAGATTTCGGTTTTCAATAGACTACTCACATGGTATTATTACAATGATGAATTTATTTTTACTAAATTTACCAGAACTAGATTTGAACGTTGATATTAATAAGTTTTGTTAACGGAATCTAAGCGATGACCGTATTATGTGTTTTCGTAAATTATGTAATTTGTGAGTAAGTAGTATCTATATTAACACATCGACCACTAAGGATACTGTTAGGATATTTGTGAATATCTTAATACAATTTAACCGTCTTAGAGGTTTCCGATCCCATTGCTTACGCTGTTACAATACAAAATTTTCGTGTGAGTACTTACTCGCAAATAATTTATCCTTAATTACTTTATAGTTTGTCATTCAGATAATTGGATATTCTAAATAAATGTCACGAATAATTTATAAGAAATTTTCATTTTTACAAAATTTAACAGGATGAACTTAGGAGTCGGCTCTTTGTTTTTATTCGTACACATATTATAACTTTCTAAAAAACTCAGTAAACGTAATTACATTAATCTTTTTTTTTGTAAGCGTCTAAACGCCTTTTTACTGAAAGAAATAACACTACACTAATTTCAATAGCCAGTCCAATGGCACGCTCTCGTTTTGATTCGTCAAATATACATTGATTAGACGTCAGGCGGACGACGGTGGCAAATTATCGATATTATTATCGATATTGTAGCAATTACGGGTTGATCGAGCAAACTGGACAGAGCGATTGCCCGAAATCGCTTATTCACGGCCGCTAGTTGCCTAGTTAGCGCAGCTGCCCTACAGGCGTACGCAACAAGGCCACAAGCGGTAGCGATTTAATTTTATTAATTGTTTATCATGAGCTGATACGCTTTGCACTAAATTATATATATGTAATTTATTTGAAAAGATTTTATGCAATTATATAAAATACTTGCAATACCTATTACAAAAGTGAAACTTTGCCTATTTGGCCCAAATTTTACAATTTAGTACAAATAATAAACATTTAGGATTTCAGTCAAAACGTTCTTTTTCGTTCGTATTTCAAAGACTTGAATGCAGACGAAAAGATGCAATAGTTCTAAATGTATTCATGTTTCGCATCTGTTCTAACATCTACATTTATGGTTTTACGTGTCGACGCTCACGCTCGTCGCTCCGGCCTCGCTCCGGACAGCACACCAGCATATAATTTGCCCGCGACATGCCTCGTCTTGTTTATTTTACGGCCGCTGTCGGAAGTCAGCTCACGGTCTCGTTAGCTCCATATTTTCATTACATAGTACGCGTCATTGTTACCGTGTGACTTGCGCAATCAATGATATAAATTGGAGCCTTTTTAACATATCCGCTTCCGCCAATCACGCGTAATTATCGGGTGTCTGTTATTGCGTATAAGTTGTTTATTTTATCTTGCTTTTATAACATAGCTCACGGTTTAGTTGTCTATAAAGTAATACTTTATTTATACACTATAATCTATTTCTTTTTCGCAGTAAACAATCTTTTTCATCATGTAAAGTTTTAGCGCGTCAGACGTTGATCAGCGTTTTATTGAAAATTGAGAGTTAATCTCTGATTACATATGCCCGCTCACTACAATGACTCCTGCGCGTATATAATATATTTTCTATTTATTCGTCGTGCCAACTCTCTAGTAACTAATCAATCTTCAAAGTTTAATAATGTTATTAAAATAAAATATATTTTTACGCGAACAATTGCAGTGCATGGATAATGTTTAGATGTACCTAAGTATCTTCTTAGCTTAGCTTGCGAACTTGATGTGTCCCCACCGTATTGGCTCCACGATCCTCAAACTTTACAATCATCCCTGCGTTACACTCGACTATCGAAATATAGAAATTTCAGTTGTTATTTTGAATGAATGCACACTGAAGTGTTTACCCATCGCTTTATGTATTTCCCATGTCTTGACTGCATCTACACAAACTTACTACCTACATCATTCCACACCGAGCTGCAAACTGATGTTGTGCACCTTCTCTTCTTATTACCTCATTCCATAAAACTTGATAAGTTTCATTCCCATCAAAGTCCACCACCAGACCTGCGCCTTTAAATAAGTGGTTAGATTATCAATACACCTCCCAATTACAGTTCAAAGTGAAAGCTGTTAAACTGTCACCGTTAACCGCATATTAACTTATTGACTAATCAAAATGTGTCGGACGCACCCCAAATTGAATAATAACCTGTTAAGGCGAGGCGACGAGCGCAGGCGGCGCGGGAACCGTCCGCAGCGTCATTGTGCCGCAAATTGCCGCCAAATTGAGAACAGACGCAATCGCAACTCCATTTAGCCCGCGCCTGCACCTGATTGGTCGACACGCCCCGCTCCCCGTTCGAAAACTCCATTCAAAGCCGACCGAAGAAATGAAATTATGCACTCCGTAAATAAGAACGCCTTTGTGAACTCACTCGCCTTATTTAAACTGTCACCGGTTTCAGAACGGCTCCTTGGCTTAATGAAATTGCTGAGTGTCCGCTCGGAGTGACGGCTGACGGCGTCATTGCGAGCTCCAGCGCTGATAAATTAAGGCTGTGCCCCCGAGCTCGTTTCATTTGTAACGGGTTAATCTATTAATTGTTTTAACTTGCACTTTGTCCCCCCGAAACATTGCTTGTATTTTATTTTTTGTTATTATCAGAAGCTTTATGAGTAATCAACAGAACACTAGCAATGCTAATTACGTGGCTAATATCCAATACTCGTGATACTTCTATCTACCAGTTCTAGAGGACTTTGCGCAAACCCGTCTCGGTGGTCTCAAATCTACCACTCACAAACCACTTAGTCAAAAAGCAATATCAAGAAGTGCAAATTCCATTTTGCATGATGAGTGAGCCAGGGTAGTCACAGGCACAGGGAACGTACTATTTTTGACCCTATGACCAAAGGCACCAGGTGCTCGGTATTCCTAAACCACTTTTAAAAATTATCTTTTTCTTCAATTCCATCAAGATTCTTCTCCAACATCGAAATTCAAACGACGACGTTGACGATGTCTGCATATAAACGAAAAAGTTTTTAAATTTGACAAAAAACTTGACCATTTTTTTTAAATTCTTCATTTCATCATAGATCATGATATAAGCCCAAATTAAACCAATTTGTATGAAATCAAATGAAATCCATGTCGACTTATCGATGAGTAAAATACTAACACGGTACAAAGCGGTAACGTTTAACAGATACTAATAATAGAGTAGCGGGCCCAGAACGCGGCCCCGAGGGAGCCGGCCCTGAGGGACACTTACCGCCTTGATTGTACGCTTATCCCTTTTGTGCCACAGATTAGATATTGTAGCCGAGTGCTACACTTTCGTTCCTGTTTGCTGAATGCTGCGATTCACGCTCAATAACATTAGTACAGGGGGGTTCATACGGTCTAATGTGTTGTTGTTGATTAAAATATTATAATAAACGTGTCGGTTCATACTCCTACACTAGTAAAAACTAAGCCACCGCTGATTTATTATCGTTCCATATATTAATAAAGATTATCGGTTCTGTCTATCAGCACTTGTCACGTGGTAATAGATGAACGAAGCTTTGTGTGTGACACATCGTCGCGGATCTAAGTCGTAAATATTCCTACGTCTGCGATATATTGCATCAATCAAATCAACCCTTAATATCGGAATACATGAAGCATTGTGTAGTGCCAGTAGTGGGAAATAGGGATACACGAGGCACGAGAACCGGACAGAAACTACTTTTCAGTTACTAGCTGTAGAAGCCATGTATCAAGCCAATGTTTTCATGTACGTGCACGAACGATATGTGAAAGTATTTTTTAACAATATTCCTAACACCCGAAAACCTTTTTTGTGCTTGTTGCCCGGTTTCCGCCCAGATAATTGGCAAAACTGCCTGTGTGTCTGGGCACATATGTATATCGCAAAATTTTATAAAAAAAATGCTCTATATCAAAAGTGGCCCCTATGATTTTATTAAATGTTTAGCCATTAAGCCCTTAGCGTACAGATAGTCCATTTGAGCAACTATCACCATTTCAAAGTTAGAGACATTACGCAGCTTGTTTGGCTCGCTTTAAAATTACCCTCTGTTATTGGAGTTAGCTTTCTAACTTTAAATCCAACAGCTATAGAATCGCACGGGTACGCAACAAATTGTTTTGCAAGCATTACAAATACGACCCTTAAACTAATGTGTCCAGTTGCGATGGTCTCCATTCGACCATTGTTTCGCTCGTGTCGGGGGCCTTCCGGAGCTGGGCTCTGTCACATACAAGTAATAAATTGTCGGGTTGGAGTAATTCCCTCGCACGGCGCTACGCATCATTAACGGGCCCGAATGTGCTGCCAAATTAACAATTACACGAACCTTTGTGCCTCTATGTTAATTAGGAAATTCAGAGCGCCGCCGAGTCGAGCTGCGCCGCGCAGAATACACAAGCCCCAATTACACGCTTGTGTGAATGTAACGCCACAGTGAAGGATTGTCTGTTGTGAGATGTATCGGAAATACTAAATACTTGTAATTGATATTACTTACATATTTATTGGATTACTTTAATATCAAATTACACACTTCACCAGTGACGATACCTAATTGCACTAATCAAAAATAACGCGAAATAATTCAGGAAAAAATTATACTTTATAAATTTCTTAAGTTTGGTAAGTATTATTCTAGATCGCATATTTATTTTTAATAAGTTTATAAGTATAGTTAGGTGGTTCATAATTTTTTACTGTTTTTACTATTGTGAATCCATATTGCTAATGAAGACATAATGTTCAAGTCTCTCTCACACACACATGCACACATATGCAAATGTATCTCTCATTTTTGCATTCTCTTGTCCGCGTCCACTCTTAGTTTCGGTATGTGTTTTCCAAATGGGTGGTTATTTATAAGTACGTACTTATAAAGGTGCTCGAACCTCGAACGAAAAAAAAATTGAGATCGATATCCTTCTATTGTTATTGTATAATTTAGTCTATTGTTTATTTAAGAAATATTCAAAATTAAAAAATGTTGTAATTGAAATTCCTTTTATTATCAATACGATTAAAAATTATAACAAATATTGCTACCGAAAGAAATCTTTACAATCGACGTTAGCGTGCGATCGCTTCCGACGTAATCAGTCGTATAATCGCATTTCCGTGTACGAGTGCCGGGGCTGGTCTGATCCGCAAACAATCACGTGCGTGTACAAGTCAGCTCCGCACCACAATCGGATTGACACTGGCACACGGGGTAAATCATACTAAGGTTAATTGCTTTCAAAGCGATACTCGCACTGAAGATAAACAATACTATACTGTATCCGTTGTACGGTGTACCGGTATACGTAACGGAATTGAAGATTTATAATATTATTATCGACAATCGTTTATTTATCAACAATAAAATAACAAAGAATATTGAAAAGAGCTCAAAGAAGTGTATACACGTGTCGTATGCAGTTTTAGTTTATTTCGGAACCAACCATTGTTTGGAAAGCCACCAATCGAATTCGACGAATCTATGAGTGCACTGCATTACTCATCACAACATTGTTGTATTATTCCAACTCTTTTAGAGCATTTAAAGACATCAATTGAATGACACGTAGAAGTAAATTGCGTTTTTACGAAGGTACCTTTCCAAGATAATATGATGTACATTGTAACATGTATCTACGAACGTGATAAGTATTATGATGTCTATACAAGATAGAAATAATATAATCAGGTGATATATTTGCGTACTTAACCAATCGAATATGAATCGTTATGAGTCTTAAATGAGAACTCATAATCGGGTGTTACACATTACAACCACAAAATTAAACAACGCAATGTTCGACCGAAGCTATCGGCGAATTTTAAGAACAGAAAACCCATGAAAATATGGATGTATCGAACGCAACGGACACCTAATCGCATTTCCAACTCCCATATCAAGTAACGTTAACGTTCAGCGTTCCGGGAAATTCGATTTCCCGAGTGGAGCGCCCGGAGCAAGTGTAACGCCGACGAACAATTAGGCGCGGGCCTAATCTCGAGCCACGATTAGACTGTCACCGGCTACCGCGGTCCAATCAATATCGCGGCCCGCCCGCCGGCGTCCCGGCTTACACGAACGAGTGCGTGTACGCTGCACGCTGTACGCTGTACGCTGTACACTCACGCGTACAACTCATCGTGTGTGTGTGTCACATTCATATATTGTCATTCCTCATTTCTGCTGGATTAATATTTTACGTGTTTTGTTGAAAATTAATAAATAAGGTAACACTGTCCAAGAAGCTATTCAAGTTTAGTTGCAATAGATCTGTCTCTAAAATATTATCTGGTATCCTACGACTGAATAGAATTTGTTAATGTGAAACAAAAACAACATGAAAAATTGTATTTAAATGTAGCAAAAAACGTAAACAGTGTGATTGCGGTTCGATTACGGAAGAACTGTACACAAAAACTATACAAGAATAATACCTACATTTGTTTCAACGCCTAATGCTATTATTTTTGGTCAAACAAAGGTAATTTTTTTATTCGATTATCGGATTATATTGGTCGATTGAGCAACTCTTACATTCTTCATAGACATTATATGAACTACTAAATAAGAATACGGACTCTTTTTCGCCATTTTATGACTATGTTGATAAAACCAGACCAAACCAGGTAGGGTTAGAAAAATGAATATAGACATATTTATGAACAAAAATTTTGTTAGAATTTACAATTGATGGTCTAATTTGAGGGTAACATTTTTAAAGCACAGATGTGCACAAATGCATTGCATTTAAAAAAAAAAAAAACATTTCAATGTTACTCAATTGGTAAATGTCAATTTTCAGACATTTTTTTGTGTTTTAGGAAGACAAAATGACAATCATGTTGCACCAAACACAGGTCCCCCTTTGACTATAATTACACATGCTTTTTTTTCTCTCAACCTTTAAACCACAATATAGAATTATAAATGATTGCTTTTTGGCGCAAGTATTGCTGAAGAGTGGATGATAAAGATGCGAATATAGTAAAGCAAACATTAAGAATTTATATTGGTAAAAATGATAAACTTTCTTATTTTTGTACACTTGACGTCCTGTATTTTATTTAGAGTGATCCATTTTATTTTTATATAACAAGTCAAAGATAATAAACTAGCGATCTGCCCCGGCAGTTTTCACGGGGTCTATTTACTAATAAATAAAAAATAAGATATAAATATAAGTTATACCCCACAGCACTCGGAATAATATAAGCTTATACGAATTGGATCATTAGTTCCGGAGTTCAAGCAAATGTTATCTCTTTATAATCTATATATACTTATGTATATAAGCGAAATACCACTCACTGATTAATCGTGAAATCTCAGAACCTCCTACAAACTTGAAATTTGGCATTATAAGGAACCTACCTGGTTGCTTATACGGAGTAGACATCTGCTAAGAACGTGCAACGGGGGTTGGGAGATTGTATATTATAATAAATTTCGCGGGGGTAAAGCTGATTCAGCTAGTATGAATATAGATAAACCTTCCACCACGAACCGAATGAGTTCATGCACATGACGGCTTTAAGTGCTTTCCAAGACAATAGTGTGCAATCACTGCCAATCTTCCAGCTGCAACAATTGTTAACAAAAAACCCCAATAACGTTTCACTATCCCGACCTGGGGCTACCTGGGCCTACCGGGGCCTACTAACTCAGCCACATAAATAAAGCAGTCCATTTAGGTTGGGTCGTAGCTAGCCAGTAGTTTCTAAGATTAGCGACTTTAACCATACTAACTCTTTAGATTTATTACACAGAAGTTATAGAGAAGTTCGATCACAGGAAGCTAACTTATGTACGTCTGTATGTCGTGCAAAACAATTTTAAATCTCCTAGACTAGATAGCAGTTGAGACAGCACCAATGTCCTCCAAAACACGGCATTGCGAGAATGAACGCCTTCATTATGTACGCAGTAGGCCGGGCATAGGTAGTGAGGTAGAACAGAGCCAGTAGGTAGCGGGTAGTCTGAATATAATAGAGTGGAGTATTAATTTGCGCCGAGAACGTGGATCGAGTTTAATTAACAAATTTAATTAGAAATTAACTGTTTCGCAGAGACGAGCGCCCGGCGTTAGGGTTGTCACACTCGTGGGAATTTAAAATCGTATCATAATTATGTAATATACGAAATGAATTACTTGATATATTAGAACCTTATAGACCACGTTATTTAAAACGTTCGAATTTTATTCATTAAGATTAATGGCGTAAGGCGTTTGCCCGTCTTGATATACCAGTGGAAACATTGTTCAAAATTTCATAAGTATTAAAGTGTTTCCATATAGTGTAACGATGAACGTCCATACAACCTTTCATTCCTTGTTATACCTTAATATGACCTATAATGACCTAAGGTCACCATTGTTTGTTTACTTTTTTCATGTTGAATTATCAAAAACATGTTTCGATTTCCACCTTCAAAATGAAGAACTTTCATACTAATTTTCATCCCCAGTTTCACCTTCCCCTTTAGGGTTGAATTTACAAAAACACAAAATTTCATCTTGTTAGACACACCGGTCATTGTTTTAAAATTTCATTACCCACTGAGAGTAAAACAAAAGTATTAGCGACTGATTCCTTTTTCATTGTATGTTTACAACAAGCCACAAATTAATATTAATTACTATTATTGTTGGTAATGAATTCGTTACCTGAATTGCTGATCTTAAGAAATAATTATGACGATAAATTTATCTTTAATTTAAATTAAATAAAAATATATCATTCACACATTAATATAATAACAGAATTAAACTATTGAAAAATCTAGATTTGTATATTTATATTTTAAAAATGATTTATTAGTGCCAGCCCTAAGTAAGCACACAGTACGGTTCTATATTTGAAAATTTAATCTAGCCTCACTGTGTGCCGCTAATTGGTTTGTTTTATATGCTTAGTTACTGCGGACTGAGCACTGCTGCCGTACCAGCGCTGGCTCGTTTTCAATTAGGTACGACCAATCACTGCATTTTGTGAAGTCTATTTTGTCAATGAAAACATTAACATGGCGTCAACTGAAAGGTATAATGTACCCGCGGCTTCGTCTGCTTGGAATTGAGTTTGTAATAAAATGATTCTAGAGCTTGCTTACAACCCTTCATTCCCAACGATACCCCTCTCAGGATGAAAAAATCTAGCCGAAGTCCGTCCATGGAGTTCAAGCTGGCTTTGTACTTAATCTCATTAAAATCGATTTAATAGTTTAGCCGTGAAAGCGTAACAGACAACACACAGATGACAGAGTTACTTACGAATTTAAAACAATATTACAGACATACACATAATATACACGTCTATCTTACTGATACCATAATGATGAATAATTGTGTGTTTGAATTCGATACGCAGACGCCTAAACAGATTATTTATTTATTTATATACATTGGACGGCTAACAAAAGATATGTAAAGTTTATTCGCCGAAAATTTTAATATTTTATACGTTATTGGCAATACTAACAACTCACACAACACAACCAAACAAACACAACAACAAAGAATACTTTAAAGAACGAATTTGGATTTTAACCCGCAGGGCTGTGGCTGCTTGGTGGATATACAACAAAATTTCCTCCGAGACGTACGATTGTACGCAATCGCAAGGTTTTCTACGTTACACGTAACACCGTTAAAACAAATGAACATAAAAACGGCGTATTTCATTTCAACAACGGCGTCAACTGTAATCTACGTTCTGTATCCATTAAACACCAACTTGAAATGATTTGGCCTAAACAAAAAGACATACCATGTAGTGTTTTTTTTAATTGTGTCACCGCAGACACAAGGGACATAAACTCTTAGTTCCTATAGTTGGTTAATATTTCCTCCAGTGGCAATGATCTATAGAGATGATCGTCGCCCTGTTACTGACTCACTCACTATTTAAATCAGAAATCTGGAAAAACAAAGTATTTGGTGGTATAATAACACTGATGAGTGGCTAGTACCCAGACGGAAGGACACACAACACTACCACCGTCGATATTCACTGGTGGAAGATGACCAATTTCAATAAAATGCATTAATGTAACCGTACAGGACATAAAAGTCGGCAACGCGCCTGCAAGTCGCCCGCCCCTTTTCGAAGGCAGTCACTTTCCATCAGATGAGACTTCTGCCCGTTTACTCTCCATCACAATTAAAATATATATACAATGTTTAATATGCACGCAAATAGAGAGGTGACCAGTGTCCAGAACACTTGAATCTTAACCGGAAATTGCAGGTTCAAACCCGAGATGTATGTCCATCCCGCATTTGAGCAGCATGAAATAAACTCGAAACTATCTCCTCAAAAGGAGATTTTAACTCGGAAATGGGACATTCACAGACTGTTATAATAATAGTTTTATTTTGTTCCAGGTGTGGTTCCAAAACCGACGAGCCAAGTGGCGCAAGACTGAGAAGTGCTGGGGTCGGTCCACTATCATGGCCGAGTACGGCCTCTACGGAGCGATGGTGCGCCACTCGCTTCCACTACCAGAAACCATCTTGAAGAGCGCCAAGGAAAACGACAACGTGGCGCCCTGGCTACTCGGTAAGATTACTTTGAATTATGTAGTTCGACCACGTCTAGTAACTGATCCCTTATATATTACAAAGCATTACCTCGCGCATCTAAGTCATACTGTACTTGCGATGTGCTATTTAAGTGGTTTTTTACTGTTTTTACCTTCGCCTTAAATAAGCTTCAATCAACTCTTTGCCTTGATTTATTTATTATTCATATTTTGCCTTAAACTGTTTAAAATTGTTGTTATATTCGGACTTTTTTTAAACACTACTAGTAGATCTTTAACAAAATAAATAACAAAGGATATTTCACAATATCCTTTGTTAATATTGAACTCATGACGTAGGTTTACTATACAATCAACAAAAGAGTAGTCGTAAAAAATAAATTATCAACAAGCACACACACGCACACACATGCACACACACACACATACATACATGCAGGCACAGACACACCTTCACTGCACGCTTTTCAATATTTAATGTTTATTTATTTGCTTCGTATTTTAATGTGAAATAAAATCGGATTACCTATGTGGCAAATTTAGAACTCACGCTTAGCATTGATTGGTTTGAGCGGAACTTTGTAATAGTACATTTCCAATTAATAGCTAGATTAAAATAAGTCATTATCAAATTAATTTGTCACAGTTAATAAATTAATGTTCATCTTCAATCGTATTCAGAAGACCTTTGCCCAAAGATTGTCAGTGGGAGAATAGATCGCTTACTTAGCAATTAGACATCATTGTACATCTTGTTCCTGTGTTTATAATTGTTCTAAAATCTGCTGTACGATAAAGATAATGAGAATGATTTAACTCGAAGTCTTCATCCGCGAAAGATTCACGGATTTCATTGAGAAGAAAACCATCTATGAGCTAAATCGTGTGATTAGTCGATGTTATAATGTCACGTCTACTTTCTTCGTATTTATTATTATTGACGTTTTTCAAATAAGTAGATTGATTATTAGGTACTCGTCATGTTGGGCTTCATACAAGTAACAAAGGTAGAATTATTTTTCGGTGTTTCAGATCATTTGCATGTTATTAAATACTTAAATGATTTACTCTGCTTTCAAATTAACAGGAAGTTGGCTGGTAGAAATGCCGTAGCGTTAAAGCCACCTTTTGTATAGCTTTCTTCTGCAATAAAGTATAAATAAAAAAAAAAATTTGGAAATGTGATTACATTTTCCATTAGCAGTCTACAAATTTGATCGGAAACCTAAATTAAATAGTGATTTAGATTCTCCGTTTGACAAAAGTAACCCAAACACTTTGGAGACGTAATACAAAGATGTCTTGAATCATTGTAATTTAATTATCGCTTGTTAATTATTTTATTCAGTATCGAAGCATTGAATTGCACTTCATTTTCGGTTAATTCGTTTTAATTTACTAACTTTATTACTAAAAAAAAAGTAATATTATTTACTATATATAAATATAAAAAATAGATTTAAGTGTTAAAGCTATTATTTTTATTAAATCATAAAATATGATATTTGGATAATGATAACAGTTGGACAAAGTAAGCTACGAACATGCCCTAAACAAAAAGTTATATTGAACAATAGTATTTTTTCTTGTAATAATAATAAATTAATAATATAAATTATATCTGCAAACAGAGTCACATAGTAGTGTTTAAATGCAGATTAGAAACACTGCGTCAAAAACCTGTCGCTCAAAAATATAACTGTGTAGATAAATTTTACCCTATGAGTGCTTCTTACATCAGTAATTTGTAGTTACAATGTTTCAACTCAGACGGATCAATACGAACAAATATATCTGTGTGCATGTCTGTGTGTATTTAGTAAAATATTTATGTGTAGTGAATTTAATTCTTCAGTTATAAATCAACCAATATCGAATTAGAGAACGCGAAAAAATTCTAGCGCCTATAAAAACAATATATAATTTTCGAAACCTTTCAATTTTGGTCATCGCGATTTGATAATAATCATTTCCAATACTTTGTGTACGCCAAAGTCAACTAGATCATGGTTATCTTATAACTTGCTTCTGTGACCGCGTTCTAATACTTCTAAAGATTATTCTTATTAATGACGGCTCATACAGTGCCTTAATAACGTCTGCAGACAGCGCTCGTTAAGCAGTCTGCCTGTAGACAATCGTATTCTCCTACTAAAAGTGTCGATTTTGTTCAAGAGTCGAGTGGGAGATCGGCTGCGCGCCCGTAGCGCCGGCCCGGACCGCCGCCGACCGGTGAGTCCTAACATACTTACTACGACACTCGACTAAGCATTAATTAGCTTGAACAAAATCAACACTTCAACAACAGAAAATATTAATTAATCCATTGAACTGTCAATTAGGTACTGATTAAGTTTTATCGTTTTGCTAATTACACATATCCTTTGAATGAATACCGCACCTTTTAATACTTATACTTATTGCTAGTTCATTACAATTTCCGTCACCTGCTTAGTGCTTTTATACTAAAACCTTTTATTAGGACGCAATTGATAATAAAATTAATAGGCGAGGGCAAAGATCTCATCAGCAATATAACTATTTAAATTCCTTTAACACTGAGTTAAATAACTATGTACAACAATGGAACAGACCTACGTACTGTTATCAAACCAAACGATTTGATTAAATATTAATAAGCTTTCCCTCTTTTAAATGTTTAATTATTTTTTATTTTCGCAATCAAAGGTTCTGTTAACTCTCAATGTCATTTGTTTATTTGTAATTTTATTTTGTTAATTTGATTTTTTGTTAATCCGATGTTTAGTAACTTTTCAACTAATTATACGTACACTAAATAAATCAAGGACATATTCTTCAAACGACATTATGTAAGTTATTTTGGAGCGCAGATGTATAATATAACATTTAGATTAAGATAATTTAATTTGTTTTAATTATACGATTATCTCATTAATCCTTTTAGAGTTAAACAGACACGAAACAGAGTATCCTCTTATAAAGAGATCTTGCTTAAAACTACACTCGCGTCAGACATCGCCGAGACAAAGCAATGTGTAATTTTTAATCTCGGCTACAAGAGATGTTCATTTTTCACAGCTTTCCGCTCAACGACGTGCCAAGTTTTATAAAAGCAATGTAAGCCTTATTCAATTGAGATAGGGGTGATGTCGACGGTATTTAGAATTTGTTTTCTGCGGCGGGTAAGAATTTGCGAAGGGCTGTTGAGTGGCGTTGTGTTCGTACCAGCGGCTACGTGCGGCCTCGCTACGTGTTGATGTAAACAAGTTCGCTTCGAGGAGACTTGGCTTTTTGTACAATCAAACGGTACTAGTCATGAAAATGTTGTAACACTAAGATGTAAAATTCGAAGTTTAAATATTTGGCATAACATTTGATGATGAATTTTAGAAGTAGGCAAGTAATCACATCATAAACGCAAGTTTATTTTATTGATGCTCGTATGTACGAAGATATTATTATTTTTTCGCTTAAAACATAATTCGAAACTTGTAAAATAACAATAGTAAACGTTCACAGAACAAACGTCGAGCACAGTTTAAAAACAACTACAAGGAACATTTCCTTTACATACAAAGATTATATTCACGAGCGCAAACAAAGGCCAATCCACAAGCACATAACGTAATTAAATGAAAAATAAAACCACCTGCGTTCCAAAAACTCCGCCGGTCCCGAGACTATACATAAACGAATCTAGCAAATCAGAACGCAATCATATCATGGCTGCATACAGCCTTCACCGCCCGGGGGGTTGCGGGGCGCGCGGGGGAGGAGGGGGGCGAGGCGGGGCAAGATGGCCGTCGTTTTGTCTAAGCCCTGATTACGGGGGTCGGCGGCTGCCTCGCTTACATATTAATTATGTACTTAACGATACTCGTTTTCAACCTGAGTGTGAGCTAGACGTTTGTTTATTTTGATTTCGAGTGTGTTTTTTTATGTAACGTTATTACATTATGTACTCGGTCGTCAAATTAGATAATCGATGGATCGTAAGACAGGAGCGCAGCGCATTGGTGCTTGGAAGTGCTGGTGTAATATACACATCTTCACTTATGAACTAATGTTGTCGAATATTACACTGAGCCCGTGCATTAGAAATAAAAACGACAAACGTTTTGTTGTTGTGTAAGCTATAGGGTACATACATAAGTATACGTATACATTGATGGTAGATACTATATCAGAAGCCTATACAGCAACAATTGTTAAGAGTATCAATTCAATCAAATAAAAGATACGCGAACATAAAGAATACGTCAGAAACAAGCACATAAGGTGTTTGTACGAACCGGAGCTCGAAACAAATCCAATCCAATACTCTTTATTGTACAGCACATTTAAAAACAAGCTTAAACTCAAAAACAAAATTTAAGATCTACAGTTTTACCGCTAATAATGCGAACAACGATCTCTTCCAGATAACCTTTGAGCTTAGGACTAGACGTAGAATCAGCGGATTGAGTATTCTAATGAGTAATTAAGGTTTTAGTTTTGACAATAATAGCGAGAGATTGGTGTTATTTAATTAGTACAAATGATTGCAAATAATACTATTGATTTCTATGAAAATACAATATTTAAATCGTCATTTTTCAGTCCGCGTTTCAGTGTGTTTAATCCGCCATGAGGTGCAATTTAACAATTTCCTAAAATACTCAAATCTGCTCAAATTAAAATTACCCAGTGATAAATAACAGTGGTATCAGACTTAGAGTTTTTTTTTATAATTATTAAATGTTTTTAGATTTTACTCGATACTGAACTGCTACTTTTTCAGAGGACATCTCCTTTCTCCACTTCATTTTCAAGTACTTTCTCACACATCAAAGCCATTTAACCAGACCTGTGCTGTTAATAAATAGTTACAGAGCTATTAATAATCTATACGTCATTTTATAAATGTTATTTATCTTGTTTCGGATCGGCCTTATTATGGCGTGATTTCACTAATATAGATAAACATAGTCTTCCTTAAAGATGTCTAGAATTCCTCGACAAATGCGTGAATAAAACTGGAACATTTCTTTACCAATAGTAAAGCGTTCAACGTAAAACAAAAACGCAAATTATACATAATGCATACTTGTCGACGTACTTTAAGATTGTACAAGTTGACTCCAGTCACAGTCTTGGCTTATCTTGGCAAGTTCATATTTAAATATGAATAAATTTTGTGTCTCTTCAATCGTTATTTTTTTAAATATAATGTTTTCATAATCTCCGGGCTGATAATATTGTTGTACACAACATTTATGGTTCAAATAGATAAAGTTTTAACTTTAATTCAAAAAATACTATTATGTGAGTAACGTGTACTGTATACATAGACACGTTATTAAGTATCTAATTCAATTCATGAGACTAAAGACTAATTAACTTATATTTTGTTTGTAAGCAATTAATTATTTTTATAAATAGTTAGATATAAGGTCCTTGCCCGAATTAGTGTTATAAAAATATATTTGATTGATCAAATTACGTAGTAAGTATATTTTATCTATTGAGTTTTATCACGTTATAGTTTTTCTATAAGTAAACGTGAAACTTTTTCAAGTAGAACAGGTTATCTTTATCAATTGGACTTTGAGTCTAGCGGTCAGTTTATAATGGAAATGTTGAAGTATGTTCCGAGTTAATATTGTTTGCATATAATATTTTCAAGTCTTACTTGAACCTTAGTGATCGCACTATTACGATGAATTCGATTATTATGATCGATCGAAGCAAAAAAAGAAAAATTAAAAATAAGTTTATCTTATAAAAATATAATTTATGTTTATTTTCTATTTACTTTCACACTTAGTTACACACATATATACATACATACATACATATATATATTGTATCAGCTTCACGTGTTTATTAAATAACAATGTCAGTATTCAACAAACCCAACTGTAAATTTAACATACTTCGAATTATACCTATTCGTATTATATTAAAAAAAAATATTTCAAATATATACGACATATAAACTTTGGTATCATCGAGCTGATCTGATGATGGTTTCGAGAGGGATAGTGGACTCTTCAGTGGCTACGAGCCAGTAAACCGCTCTGTTAAGGCTTATTTGGTTTGTTTTCAAAAGTCCCATACATTAACCTAACGAAAGTATATTGTTTAGTTTTTATAAGCTGTAGTTTATTTCTTTAATATTCATTATAGGGTTTAAATTAATGATAGAAAAAGGAAGCTAAAACAGTTTTAATTTAATCACTTGTAATTGTAATGTCAGCGACAAAATATTTACTTAAGATAGTTAGTTAATTACTTATTTATTTTTTGTATTTAGAACTGAATGGCAGACGCGCAAATCGGCTACCTGATGGTAAGTGGTCTCTTTTGCTCAAAGACTCCGGGTCTGTAAGAAATATTAATTCCTCACCGAACTATGCGCCACCGACCATAATTACACTTGCTTAACCTTCAAGTAGGAACACTGTAATAAGTATTAATGTTGGGCGGTGGAATAATAGATAAGTGGAGGTACCACTCAGGCTTGGACAAAATCCTACCACTAGAGAATATAGAATTTAATTAAGCAATATAAAATCATAAATACTCGTTTGATTTTAGATTTTTTAATAATTAACTCATATGACCACTCCATATATAAGTGTCTGTTATAGGAAACTGAAATTAATGCTAAAATTATACGTAAATGAATTACAAAGCTGCCTCAATAGAGACCATCCATAAAAATTGGAATAAATTTACTTTTTTAATAAAAGTCAGCTACACACGTCACCCTAAAGCTAAATGCACACTGCGTCTCAACAATAACATACACCGACGAGTCGTCCGCGCGACAACTATTGAACAATTAAAAAAAGTGAAATTAAAAATATATCAGAAAACAATACTGATGAAATTCTATCATCGTATTCACTTTGTGACTTAGTATAGCAAGAGTGGCTGTTCGCGCAGACATCAAAGTGCTAGAGCCGGCAAATGGATTGTAATGCACGCGAAGTGCGCCTTACTGAATTATCTGCCTATTATACACTTGCTTTGTACATCACTCTTTTATCTTACTAAATGACACCACCACTCTTAGGCTAGAGGCACACGAGGCGAGCTAGCGCGAATAAAACACTCCACGTCGATTGTTCTTCACGAATTTGATTGTATCTTACAAATATAATTTAATTTTGTAAAATTACAGCTAATCATTTGTGTTAGAACGACGCGGTATGCTCGGAGGTTATTGACCGCGAGACATTTTATCTTAAAACTTATTTTCGCGCATTCTTTATTAGTTAAGTTAAAAGTTATTACTTATTTATATTCATTTCATTGTTTCTAAAGCTTATAAAAAAATCGATATTAATATATAAGACCATTTGTTGATACAAAAATATTTCGAATTAATTTTGAACGGATTTTTTTAGACATTCTTAAATCAGTCCTCTCAAAAATAATATCTTACTTACAATACACTCGCCGTCAAAAATATAATTTTTTAAATAAAAATTGGTTAAGTCAGCGGGTATGGAAGCAGCATAACCATTACTGGAATGAAAAGTTCTATGGAGTGCTCTCAGTAGTGGAAACTCAATCGAATCGTGTCCTCAAGATTTCTCCAAACACCACTCTCTCTAAAAGGATAGGCGTTTGAAGGCACCGCATAAAATTACTGTCTTGCTTTGACTTCGAGTAGGTAAATTGTCTTAGTGCTTTAGTTTCGCGAAGTGACGACAGGAACAGCCGGGATGACAAAGATACAAAACTACAGAAAAAAAAATATATTTACTTTCTTCAGATAAAAAATTAAAAATATCAATTTTAACAAAAATTCAAACAATATCGACTAAAAATACCTTTTTCAGCTTAACAATTGAAATATTATATAGCGTTAATAAACCTTCCATTACCTAATATTTAAGTAGCGAAACGACCGTATGAAACAGTGGAACCTGTTTGATTCTAATCATAAAGTGTTTTTTGAGATCACTAAAATCTCAACTTGAAAAACCATTCTTTAAAGCGATATAAATATCAAAAACATAAGAAGATATTATAATTACGTTCAACCATTTTATTAAAGTAACATTAATGTTACGAAATTTGCTACGCTCGTAGCTCGTGCAAATAATGCTGTTTATATAACAATATTTATGTTATGCGTCGTTTAAACAAATATCACTTACAAAACCAGCAACATTAGAATTTCTTCTAAAAGCACGTACTATATAGAATTTAAAGTAATTTTGGACGGAGTTACATATAGTAATGTATTTACAGCTCAATTCGTCTTGTCTCGGTAAAGCTACTGCAGTCGGCTTCATCTCTTAAAATGCGATTAAAAATAGCCAACATATGTGAAGTTTATTTAATTTTTGTTAAACGATTTAATGGTATTCAATCATTTTTTTTGATAAATAATTTAGTCCCGATTAAACAATGAAATATTTAACAAAATATTTATATTATTGCTATTAAACGATGTAGAGAAAATAAACCGATGTGATAAAGTTTTGAGGATATTACGATTAAACTTAGCCACGACCAATCGCTATGAAGACTGCGCACATATTATACTAAACAAATATATACTCGTACCTATACATACATAGCTGTACTCTGATAGTCCGGCTATCCGATACGACCGGAGAGCGTCCATCGGGTTTACCAGTAGCTCCGAGGCGTTGCTGTTAATTTATTGACACAAAATCAAAACTATTTTATATCATAACTCAGGATTTGAACATTACTCAAGAACATGGGATTGCAGCTTTAAGCAACCACCAGACCAACGAGACAGTTTATGTAACAACAACAACAAACAATAAAACATAGTTGTAGACAGGGAAATAAGGGCGCTGTGATCCGAAGCCGTTTTGATTGACACACCACAGGAAATAAATTAAACACGGTACAGTTACATGGTAATCCGTGCGAAAGAGTTTTATTACAGCGCATAAATATCTAAGTTATATTAAAGCGAAATGATAATCGGAATAATACATACTATTAATCGACCATTCACTAAAACGTTTAAAATAAATATCGACGGACACTGATTATCTAAGTTTCAAGTTTCAGTTATACATCAACAATATACCTATTATAGAATTCATCAAGAACGCAGCTGACAATTACAAACTCGTTACCACCATGACAACCCAAGATGGATGCCCCTTTCTTTGATTACGTCTCAAAGGTGACGTCACTTCCTTGTCCACGTCATTCGGTTTTCGTTCTACAATAATACATATAATTATACGGAAGACGGACCGATTTAATGATATCTAATTTGTTAGATTCGTCTTTACCCTGAATATTCGAAAAACTATTAAAAAATCTGAAAAAACTATACATATATACGGAAAATTAATTTTTAAACAAATAACCGCTCACGTCACGCACTCCTACAACTTATTTGTAATAATTGATTCCCACTGCAAGCCAGTGACACACAAGAGTGAAGCAAAGAAATTCAACGAAACGTTGTGGGAAAATAACGTACTTAATTCTAGCAAGATATCATTTTTTTTATCGAAATGTAAACAAAAATCTGTTAAATTGAATGGTCTGAGTGTGATTTGTTTGTTGTGTCTGAATATTATTAATAAATCTTATTGTGCGAGTATTATATTAACAATGCCGTGATCCAGAAAATCTAATATTTCCCAACAAAGCCGTAACTCAATTAGGCTTCGAAACATTGCGAATCAATACACTGAAGAATAACAAGAAATCAGACGAAAAGAGTGCCGCGTTAGCACCCGACTACTGCCTCTCCATGAATGAATGAATTGGATCATTTCAACCTCTGAAGATACAACGAATCAATTCTTACTAATTAATATACTTTATGGACAATACGAAGAAAGAAATGGATCAGCGTCAAGGCATAAGCATCAAAATTTGCAGCAACTATTTCATGAACATCATGCATTGGGCAGATTGGTTTGGTGCGTTCGCCAAACGATGTCGAAAAAGTTGTGATTAGAGTGGATAAATGACCAGCTAGAACACACGAACGCAGATTTAACGCTCAGACACTAGATGAAGTTGCAATGTAATTCATTGCCTGTTAGGCGGTATGAAGTCCCGCGGGTCAGCTAGATTATAAGCAAAGGAGGGTAATGCAATTTATACGACTCGACCTGTATACAGGACAGTCAACTTATTTAAACAAAAATGGCACACAAAGGCAATTTATTTATATTGTACAATAATGAAATTAAATTACGTAATAATTTTCATGTTACTTTATATTTTCATAGAATCCGAGTTACCGATGTCTGAAATAGGTTTTTCTAAACAAATTGTTGTGAAACATCTCGCCTGATGAGTGCGCGCTAACCGCAAGTAAATCATGGAGATTTATTATCAGCGGCGCGTAATGGTGAAAGTTGGAGTGTAATGCCCACCTCCCCGCGATTAGGACCTTGATGACCGCCTGCCTCGCTCCACTCGTATGAGAGTCGGAAGGTTAATAGCCAACTGCGTGGCTACTTAGAGGAAACACTGGTGTTGTCGTGATTGATTTACTTTCAATAATAGTTTTAATATTATTCACTATAAACATTACTCAAAATAAATATGCTAATACCATTGAATACTTATTTCATAACATTAAATAAATTTAAAGTCTTGTAAAGTCTGCCAAACACAACTGAATCTCGCTACGATTATATATTCTCTGGCATGTAAACTGACTTATGGCAGTTTATATGTCAAAAGAGCCGAGGATTAATAAATATTAAGCATAAGATCGTACCTAAATAAATAAAAATCTTTATAGCTGCTATGTTTCGGTAAAAATTCTATATTCGATACTTTTTTTGTCAATAATATGTTGTCATCGTAGCTGTCACCTCCGTGGCTTCGACCCTCTCTAGATCTCTGCCGTTCCGGTATCCATGTCGACTAAGCTGCTGGGTCCATCTTTCATTAAGCAAGATAGTATTCGGAATATCGTTATATGTTCTAGAGCATAATTTAATAAACAAAAACACGTAATAGGTCGCTGTATGCAAAGCAGCCAAGGCGCCGTCTAATCCCTGAGCTATAAACACGTATCCTGATTAGGCATTCAGCTAGGAGCGCGACAACGCTATAAAAATCTCGTAAAATCCCGTCAAACGATATTAAGGCAAGGCAAGTGACGAGCTCACTGATAAAACTTTATTTCTCTGCGTTCTTCGGGGCAAAGGGTTCATTGCATATTTGAACTTTAACAAGACTGATCACAAATATATAGCCAACGGTATATGCTTAATTTCATTGAAGGAACAGTACAGTACACCATACTTGCTCATTGCTGACTTTTTTAACTTTGCAAAGAAAACACCTCAAGCCTGAGAATGTCCTGATTTATTCCATAAATTTGTTGCTTAGAGTTTTTAGTACCTATATTTATTTTTCGAACGGTCTGTCTATGATCGTTTAATTTCCAAGAATATACACAAGCATATTACTACTGTATCGGATGCATTAACCCAAAGTACACGAAGCAAGGTGTATATAAGTATATATATATATCAGTCACTGTTCATTTTTAACCAAGAATGCTGAACCTATCTGCTAATTTATGCATATCAGAGCCCTTAGTAGCTCAGCACCTATGGTGATAGAATGTAATTCAGCAGTATCATTAAGTGGGGATGCTTTCTAATATTGGTGTCCATTTTACACACATTTGATAATTTTCTAAACACCAGAATATTAACATTAGAACTCATTAATGTTCTATTTCAGAAGAGCATTGTTAACGTTACCGTATTAAGTATAATAACCTTACATAGTATTCAAATAAGCTAACAGTTCTCTCGTTATTACCTAAGAATAATATGCTTGCAAGACGTTTAAGATACAAGTTGTCCAAATTTTAAACAATATTATACAAAATAAATCAATAATTCTACTCGATCGTATTATCAGAGTACGTTGATAGAAATATTTGTTTTATAAAAATGAAATTTCTATCGTTCAAAGCAAAGGGATCGAAAAAATATGTGTTTATAAAATATAGACGTTATTGTTTTCACCTATTCTCATTACCGATACAATGCAGACGACCTGTGCAGTTCATTACGGTGCGGCGACTGTCACTTGTTTCCGTGGACTTCATTCACAATCGAATTTTTAGGAACGAAATGTACCTTTTTTATATTATCATACCTAAAATGAACTACCCAGTGCCTAATTATTATATTCTCTATTGTTTGCTCCTTGGTGCTTTCACAGCAATTTCGATTTTATTACCTTTTGATCATTAGCTAGATTTTATTCCTAGGTAACTTTAGATCGTTAGGTTTGAAATTGAAACGTTATTGCCACAAAAGGACTTGGACCTTTTTTGATGATAGGTGCTCCTACAAGAAACTGGGTCACGAGATACTTTGATACATTCTGAAAGCTATTATATCAATCCTACCATTAATTCATATGCTGCTCAAAATTCTAAGAGGCTAATTCTCCGGTGTGACCCAAACTTTAATCACTCGGTGATCACTAAACAGTGATAGCAGAATTTAAAAAAAATCTTGTAAAATGATTTAAATGCGCTTTTATACAGAGTAATTTAAATTTTATTTTTATTTTTGACCAATCCAAGTTTCGTTGCATTCGATCAAGTGATATTTACCTATTCTTTTTTTGCCTTGTCTAGACACATTTGATATTCATTGAAAATATTATTTTTCACGAATACCTCTCCAAATTTTTGTCGATCAATTCATTCATAGTTTTCATGTAGAAACGTGTAATAAAGGTCATTCATATGATTGTTTAAGGCATGCACCGCAAGTCGTTGGAGGCGGCGCAGCACCTCAAGGAGTCGGGGTCGGAGCGCGAAGGCTCCGAGGCGGAGGCGGAGCGCGCGCCCTCCGCCTCGCCACACCGACACGACGTGCACGACACCCAGGTAACGAGCCACCACTATCATGAAACTTTAAAAGCGTATAACATATCGAATGATATCTAAAAATTATACATAAAGAACTCTAACAATTTGTATAAAATCACAATATTTTTACACAGATTCCTGAATGATCAAGTAATACCACCGGTTGGGACGATTAACAATAATAATGATCAGTTCTGTTGACTTATGTTAATATACTCGTAACTCTGTAACCTGCTAATGTAAGCACGTCTTCAAGCAATTTAGTGCACTTTCTATTAAGTTCACTCGTATGTATCTAACAAAGTCAGTAAGTGAGGAAGCCGATTGTAAGCTACTTCTAATTGTCGTATCGATCGGGAACTCTGCGAGAAGTGATTCGGAATACAATGCAATGATTTACTGCCGTCGAGCTATGACAAATATCTCAAGGTGTATCTTTAATTTCAAATAGTTATTCGAGTTTGACTAAACCCAAGCATAAAACTAACGCGTGTTTTAAGTTTTTAACTAAGTATGTAGAATTTGTGTACAGTGTACATATGTATAGTAATACGTTTTTAAAAGGATAGTTCTATTATAAGCAGTCAAAACCAAAGATTTTAAGATGAATAAATATGTACCTCAGGTAACATTTACAATACTAAAAGTATTCAGCAGATTCTTAGTAATTCTCACACAAGAATTTCCAAATATTAGCGATTGTTAATTATAATAAAGATTCATTTGAATGCTTACCGCTCCGATCGTCATATTATGGTAATAGATTTGTAATAAAACCTGAAGGAGAAATGTGACGCGTGTGCACGCACACATTCCCGCGCGGCGCATGCGTGCAATTAATATGCAATGACAAATGTGTCCCGTTAGAATGCAACACATTATAATACTGCGTCACTCATTAGTGGTAACAGTTTAAGTAAATATTACTTAGATAGTTTTTCATTCTTAATGATGGCAGATTAACAAATAGACCACTTCACCCATAGACTGTGGGCAAGGAATATAAACCACTCCGTACACCTGGCTGACCGTGGGTTCGAAATTACACTATAGCTCACTCACCCTTCGAAACCTAGTTGAGATGTATTTGTATTCTATAGGTATTATAAATATATATCAACCTTTTCCAGGCACAAAGTTCACCCGGCAGCAGCACGACAGCTTCCTCATCAGCGAAGGGGCGCGCCTCACCCGACGGTCGCGAACTCTACGAGGACCCTGAAGCTTTCCGCAACAACAGCATCGCCTGTCTCCGAGCTAAGGCGCAGGAGCACCAAGCGCGACTACTCTCCAACAATCTTCTCCTTCAGGTATAAATACTTAACAGAAGAGGTATATGTGAAATTACGTTGAAAATGAAAAATGGGAAATCGTCGTTCGTAGCAAACATTGAACTAAGATTGTCCCATTTCTTAGCAAAGGGTTCATTAATCAGAGAAGCTCGAAAGTTATTCCGACTCGATGGTCACTGCGAGCTCGATGATAAAATATACGAATGGCGTGATCAATTCCGGCATACTCAAATTTTCTCAATTCAAAAATGACCTCCCAGTACGGCTCGTCTAAATTTTAGGCTACGATTTTCGGCTATGAGGTCACTTCGACTTTACACTAAATTAATATGCCTATCGCTTTTCGGTGCTGTGCCTGTTCTGGGCCTTTTCTGTCCCAACATGTAACCAGAGGTGACTGCGTGCAGGTGCGCGGCTTGCAGCGGGCGAGCGGCGCGCCGAGCGTGACGGAGGACGACGGCCCCGCCGACATCGACGTGGGCACCGAGCCGCCGCCGCTCGACGCCGCGCGGCTCTACTGACCGCCCGACCGGCTACTGTGAGCTCGCTGTCCCGCCCCGCCCCGAGGGGATCGCACGATGGACGACAGTCGCGGGTGAGCCCGGGAGGTCTCTCGTTGGATGCGCGTCTCGCGACACGGCGTCGTGATCGGTGGCCGAGTGATCGCCTCGCGCGGAACTGTTCGTACTTAAGTGTAATTATGTACATTGTAGATCTAGAAGTATTTAACTAAATCCCCCGTTTTTCGTGCAATACCCCTAGTTAAGTATTTATCCGATTAGCCGTTGTGTTAGCGTTGTATAAAGTTCGCCCGGCACTAGCTGTGAATCGTCTGAAATACTAATGAGAGCCTGTTAGTTAGTAATCTTAAGGAGTTAAGCGAAGACTTTTAAATCGAAGTAGATAAATATCGAATTGGTACTAAATAATTTATTGTAAATGTTGAATATCTGTAAAATTAATTGTGTCTTAACGGTTCAAGGAGCGAATCAAAATTCACTTATTATAATAACTGTTTACTTAACAATCGACAAAATACGAATTATTGTAATGTATAATATAACAAAACTTTAAGTCTTTGCCTATTACTTTTAAGGGAAAAATTGTACTTATTTTCAAACAAGTTAAAAAAATATCTATTGTATATTTTAGCTATTATTTACTGTATAATTTACAATTTGTTTATCATATTTTTATATTAAATTGAATTATCAGATTAAATCATTCCGAATAGTTTTTTTTTTATTATTAAACTTATTAAATTGTTTTTTTTATCTGTCGCTGTTTCTAAATAGCCGGCGTCCCGCTCGCATGTTGAATGTCTGTGAGTGTAAGTGATATGCATATTACTATATAAATCGACAAACCGAGGCGCATCAAGGCTTTGTAGAAAATACAATGGACGAATGTACTAGACTTTTGATTATTTGTGTCTGCCTGTTTGCCTCGTTGGGCCTTTCAACGGACGATTATAAATTGACCTAAATATGTAAATGCTACGTGTACTAATTATGTTTGTGACATATAGATTTTAAGTAGATTCTCAATTGTATTTCATTGAATTATATAAAGTAACGAATTTATTCAACGAAATTATAACAGCCTTCGACGAGTTTCTTGCCTTAGTGTGGTTTAAATTATATATTATATTTATATATAATGTCTCGGTAATTTAATTCTAAATATTTCGGTTCAAAATTAAACTTATTAACTTATATGCGCAAAAAATCTTATATTACAGATAATCTGCGGGATTCAGAGTACTTAAATGACGTTGTTTTGTTGTAGATTTAACTGAGTAGATACTTACTTATTTTAAATAGTAAAGTTCAAATAAATATTCATACTTAAATTACGAAAAATATATTATTTCTTGTATTATTTCAAGCAAAGGGTTGCTCCTGACAAAATGTTATAGCAATGACACGGGAAAGCAGTATTGACGTCAATAGAATTACTTACTGCTAAATTTTAAACTGCGTTATTTTATTTTTTTAAATTAAGTCTAATAAATCGTTGTTAAGCAAAATTGATGATAAAATATGACCCTGGAGGTCACGTCGGAATTTAATTTCACATTAATGTTATTGGCTCGTGACGTCAGCATCGTTGATACTCTTATATTAATTTCGATTAAAACGTACTTAACGTTATAAATTCCTCCATATTATTGTTTATGACGTAGCTTCCGATATAAGACCAACGTATTCACCTGTACTTACAGTATCTATAGTATTGTAATATATTTATTAAATTGAAACGAATGATTAAGTAATGTGAAACATCGTAATACATAAGATTATTTCGATGAATAAACAAACTGTGTAAAATTATTCCCGAGTTTTACTACCCTGCGGCTTCGCATACATTGACCGTCAATGACACCCTGGGTCAAACTTTGAAACTTGCAGTTTTCCTCGCGATGGTTTAATTATTTGCCAAATACGAGATAAAATAAGCACAGCATAAAATTTCCATGTGGAAATTCCGTAATCTTTAAGATCCGATTAAGATTCACGTGTATGCATTCGGTTATCAGTCTTTTAAACGAGTCGCTTACGGGGGTTTTTTATATAAATGACCTGCCACATCTCCTAGGTGATAAACTCGAGATAGTATTGTTTGCTGATGATACTTCTTTAATTTTTTAAATAAAAAGACGTCTTTCAATATATGACGATGTGAACAATGCTCTCTGCGAAATAGTAAATTGGTTTAGTGTTAATAATTTAATGTTAAATAGTAAAAAGACAAAATGTATTAAATTCACTACTCCCAATGTAAGATGTGTCAAAACGAGTGTACTTTTAAACGGTAAACTCCAAGTACCCGATTACATAGGGTTAGTAACTCTTTTTTGGGGCAATGTATACGTTTTTAAAAAAGGATCTCAGAAAACGTTCAAAATTATTCAATTATAAAATTCAACAGAATCTTTAAAGAGCGTTTGTGTGCTAAAGGATATTACAACACTAATGCCTCTTTAGTACGACTGCACACCTTGGGAATAAAATGATCGCCTCCAGGCTGCTTCAAATAACTAAAATATAACTATTACTGTACGTGTAACATGAAAAAAAAAAATATCCCGCTGAGTTTCTATCGCCGGTTCTTCTCAGGTCCGAGGTGTTAAATTCCGAACCTGTGATAGATTTTTGGCTATCAATAAGCAAGTGTAAACACTTCAAGTATATTGAATAAAGATTTTTGACTTTGGGCTCGCGTTGGGTCGGCGTTGGTTTACCTCCATTATTTGATTTGATCAATATTGTCACTGATCTTGTCGATTACTTTTTATATTAAAAGGTAATTTTAACTTTTTATTATTTAAAAAATTTAATAGAAGAACGCAGGCGTGATGAAAAGTTTCACTGCCACATATTGAGTGATGGAAATATTAATAATTTCATTCATCGTCAAGCACGTTCGTTCTGCCTCGCACAACCACTCGGTGGAACCAGCTTTCGCCGGCGGTTTTTCCGAACCGATACGACTTGGGAACCTTCAAGAAACGAGCGAACTCCTTCCTGAAAGGCCGGCAACGCACCTGCAAGCCCCCCGATGTTGCAGATGTCCATGGGCGGTGGTAGTCACTTTCCATCAGGTGAGCCTCCTGCTCGTTTGCCACCTCTAACATAAAAAAAAGCATAGAAACAAGGGCAACCAAGTCTTAAGAATACATAAGTTTGTGGAAACGACAGGACCTGTAATGATACAACTTATTCTACATTGTAAAACTATTTACTCGACTGAAGGCAGGGCCGGATCTACCATATGACTGTTTGGGCTGCAGCCCAGGACCCCCTAAACTTACTGACTGAAGGTAATGCTCAAAAGCGAATCTTAGATTGTTATTACAGGAGAATGCTTGCACTCAATTTAATGTCTCTTATTCCTGCGTGTGCAATGACCCAATCGCCTTTTAAGCCAGTTCAGAAAATAAAGTTATTGCTGTACAATTTATAGTCTATTTACTTCGAATCTTTGTCGACTGATTATATCATATAGGAATAAGGTATTTTACAAATCATGGCAGCGTGAGATTGTGAATAGATATTTTGTACCTAAATGATTTCGTGAATATCGTTAAAATATAACTAATATCTGTAAAATAATGAGAGGATATAAATAAAACAAGACTTTTAACGAGAACATATAAATAGCACATTTTGCTCACATCTGCCAAAATACAATCACAATGCAATATATAATTATGTATATATTAAGAATATGTGTTAATTATACAATGCAATGTATAATTAACACATATTCTTAATACTATTCTACTGTGACACTATTCATCATGTTTGCCAACATGTCAGTTTTAGCGCCATATTGACACAACTTTAACATTCGTTTATCTTGGTATGAGGCAAAGGCATAATAAATAGATTTATATTTTAAATATTTTATACATATCTATGGACGACACTATTGTGTAAATATTACTGTATCTCCACGTAACCGAGTCGGTTACAATTAATAACGAATTAAAACGTACTCATCATTAAGTAGGTACTCTTTGATACGAGGTGCGTATCGCTTATCTAATAAAACATTTTTTTATTATTTTAATATTCGGCGGGTACTCAAATAACAATCAACGATTAAACTAGACTATATAATGTATAAGAAAAAAATATTTATTTTTACAATACAATTGTTACTTACAGCATATTCAATTTAGAAACATATGACTATTGGTTCGAGGCGAATAATTGGGTGCATACAGTACACCGAGCATAAGAAATCCTTAAAATTAATCATAAAGATGTATCAAAATACTTTTGGCAATTTTTTTAAAAGTTAAAAACATAATATCAATTATTAATAAAGCACATATATGTATGTATATACTTCGAGGCGAAATTTTCAATATAGTACACGTCGTAGGAAGTTTTAATTGTATAAATATTATTGTCACATAGTGAAGCTATTTTGAAAATATATTTTATTGTAAAAGCATCAAAATGTATCACAAATAACCTTACAACATTGAACACACGACGACACTGAGCGACTGCACACGGACATACGTCACAACAATTCTTATTTAAATACTATTAGGAATACATAAGTAGAATACGGTATATCTGTTGAGATTAACTTCGACACCGCTTGGCGGATCACCGGGGAAATTGGCACAAATATTTATGTTTTCATGGAGGTGTTTATACTCTCCATGTTGGTGTAACTCTCCACCAGACGGCGCTGCGGCGCAGGGGCTTCTACACCCAACGATGGCATGACAATTAGTTGAACAATATACAAACACATACTGCGTCAAGTGTTTTGTTTGTGCTAGTGTTTTATTCACCGATAGAGTCAAAGTTTTAAAAAGTCGTGGTTAAGTTTGCATGAGACAATTTCTGATTTTGATGATATTTTAAGACATTTTCTGCCTCGCACAACCACTCTGTGGGACCAATTTCCTCGGATCTCTCTTGATGCAGCTCGTTTGCCAACTCAAAAAAAAAAAAAAAGAGATGAAGTCGATCCTTTATACTCACGGAGAAACGGTAATTTTTTTTTATAAAAAAATAAACCTTAACCATGATATTCTAATTTGTAATAATTATTATTTTTTCTTACAAGCACGAGTGTCGCTCACGCGACGGACTGATCAGATTTTTAAAAAGTCTGTCCCACTTTTTTTGCTTTTCGTTTACCTTTACAAGCTTAATATATTAATGTTTATTGTGTGCGTACAAAAGTTTTTGTAGAGTGGTATTACTAGAATACGTTTTTAACAATTCTGCCAACATTATGAAACACGATACGAAATGCTGTATTCCGATTTCTCTGCCATGGTGTACGTATTCAATTTATCTGCTTCCATATTCTCCATAGCTCCGATTAATATTATTATGCATACATGTTTTAATAGAAATATGTTTATATAAAAATAAAATAGATATTTAATAAATTATTTAGTCTAAATAAAAACATTTGAAGTACTCATACTTCATACAAGATATAATGTAAAAAATCGTTAATATTTTAGTATAATAAAGACGTTAAAAGTGTTAAAACAAAATGATTGATATTAAAACCAATGGGCACTACGAGTACATATATATTCATGTAGGTATTTTTATCTCATTGATCTACGTATAAGTGTGTTTCTGTTTTTATAATGTTGCGTGCAGTAAAGCGTATTTGTACTTCAAACCTTTGCCGAGTTGTACCCTCGACAGTTTTATTTTATACGAACAGAAACTTATACGCGCGTCACCCAAATATAAATATACACATTTTTATTTATTAATAATAATAAGTTAGTTCTGTTCGTAAACACCAATTCGTGTTATCTCTAAACAACGACGCCGGTATTATTTCCATTATTGTTATTTAAAATATATATAAAGAAGACAAATGATTAACTTCACCGGTGGTAGGCGAGTGCCGCCAGTTACCAACAATTCTACCACCGCACAGTGATACTTCGGATTGCTGCGTTTCACTACAAGCGTCGTGCGACATAAACAAAAATATTCAAACCTTCGTGGTGTCTTCGTAGTGTTCCCGGCCGGGGGGCCGACCTACTTCCGTCGCCATTGAGACCAACGATGGGACAACATAGTTCTTGTTCCAACGCTCTCGCGGTGTACGCTTATAATGAATTACAACAAACCAAAGTATTCGTGTTTGTCAAATATATGACGACCCCCCCCCCCCCCCCCACATGGGTCGGCACAAAGCGTCACAAGCGATAGAGTAAACAATTAAATACAAGAAACGACTAATACCTCACATAATAAAACGGGCACCCTGTGGGCGTATTTTGCAACTTAGTCAATGTTGGCAGTGGAATATCTAGACACCGATGTGTGTATACATGTCGATGAGATGCGTGTTATACTTATGGTTTAAGTGACACTAGTACAGTCATATTATATAGCGAAGCCGCCAGCCGAGCACCCGGGCGAGCGCATACTGGGTAAGCACGGCCGCCCGCAGCGAGGTGAGTCCGCGGGCCGACTTCGTATCTACTCATACTCTCGATAAAATATTTAATATTATTTGCGATCGGTTACAATAGTTATTTTTACTTAAGGATAATTATTGAAACTTATATAAATAAAAATATTTGAGAACATAACATTGTAGAGTAGCAGCACAGAGGAGAACCGTCGCGAGAACATCGGAAAGGACTGCCGGGGAGCTATTCCGCAGAGCGGCGACGTAGTCACCGGATAGGGTCAATCATTTTTCCGACACTAATGACTGACTTCGATTAGGTTAAGTATTATTTAGTAATAACTCAGTTTAATTTCGTTTTTCTTTTCAAACCCCCCCCCCCCCTGTCCTGACATCATTGTATAAAAAAGAAAATAAAACCAACAACATTTTTCTTTTTTCAGTGGGACTAAATGGGAAGTTTTCCCTCCTGCAGGAGGATTCTAAACCTCCCGAACAAAAATATATTACTTTTAGATCGGTTCATAATTGACAGAATTATGACGTACAAAAAATAAAAATGAATCGATAACCTCCGGTAGTCAATTAAAAAAAGCGTAGTCGGTTTCAAACATTTGACGAGTGAGATGCGAAGTGACCTCTTACAGAATAACACTGATATTCGAAATACAATTACATATTTATAAGAATAAAAATGCAATAATAGAGCGACACCACCCGCTTCGTGTCCGAGGCGTGCCCTGACATACGTTTATGTCATCACTCCGGGGCCTCGATATACAACCCAACGAAGGGAAACCTGTACGGACGAATACACGTTAAATAAATCTTCTACTGCAATAAGTAGAACCAACGGACAGACATAATTTGAAATGCCTTCATACATATCGTACATTTATAACCATTAAATATAAACACACAGTCTATTCGTACGAGTAGCTGCTGAAATACTAGCACTATTTTAAAATGGCATATGGGGCCTGTCTAGACCGTACTAATAAGACCTTACGACATTCATAACTTTAAGGCAACATCGACTACGAGTAAGTACATTAATAATAACATTATTATAAAATATAACTTGCTTTGTGCGTGAGTCAAGTGAGGTACAGACCATCCCCCCCCCTCCTTCCCTACAGGCCAGCAGCGACCTCTCTCGCCCTACGGACGCCGGAGCTGCCTGTTTATTATTTGCACAGAGGACTCGTCAGGCCAGTAAACGCGTCATAAGTCATACCGATTACTTAACTCTAGTGTTAAGTGAGCCAAAGCTTTATGTTTTTTTTCATATGGCAACTCCAGTTTAGTCTGTCTATTACTGCATCTTATTTGGCCTTGAACGTCTCAAATTGGTACTTTCGGCTCTATTTAGTTTTAATACTATTTTTATGGTATGTAAACTATTTCATAATATTTTTACATCATCTCCCGCAAGATTTGTCTCTTTACGATTCTTATCAGCAGAACTAAGTCGTTACAGTAAATGACTTTACGACCTGTTATAAAAATAATCCTTTAAACACGAGCGGTATGCACACTGCAGCGAGTATTTTAAGTCGGAGGATACTTATGAAATCAGATAACGTGTCGGTTCAATCCGATTAATCGCGATTGTGGTAAGAATCCGATTTCTGCGGCCCTTCCATATCCTCGGCGCTCCTCAGCATCAGGTAGTAGCTGTTCACGCACAGGATGCAGTAGGCTAGGATACCTGCAAAAAATAAGGACGTGAATACAAATAAAACACCTCGCAAAAACACACAGGAGTGTAGGCAACGGGGCCGCGCGGCCTCGGCCGAAGAGTCCCTCTAGATGGGCGGCCGCCGGAGGGTTCGTGCGAGGGAAACGCGTATTAACGCGTTAGCGTTTATCCAGCGAATATAACACAGAGCTGACAAATGTCGGAACTATTTACTGTTTTTTGAGATGGGACGAGTGTGACGGTCTCACTCGTAGTGACATCTTAGATAAACCGTCCCAACGCCGCGACACCGGCCGCCGGCGGAGGAGCTCTCTTCGAACACAAGGCGTATCTGAATACTGAGCTGGTGTGGGTGCCGCTCGTGCTTACAGGACGTCTCAGTGTGCGCGAGGCGCCTTCGAGTACAGATAGCAAAGAACGGCGAACAATCAATGTGGATGTGCGGATGCATGTTCTCGCGAGTGAATTATTTTATATAAAAACTGAACACGATAATTACTTATAAGTTACTTGAAGTATTTTTTCTTGCGTAAAATATACGAACACATACCCAAACGGCAATCACAGAGGCATACTCGTCATAAAACCCAAATATTAAGGAGAGCCTCAAATGAAGTTCTCAATAATTATTTGTAAACTATGACATAGTGATACTCACCAAAGAATACGACTCCTTCTAGGAAAGATAGGAATATGTGCGAGCCGCTGGCTGAAAACCCGAAGGTCATGGAAACGACGACGTAGACCAGGGAGAAAACGTACAGCACCATCATCACCCACACCCATCCCCGCAGAGCGGCTGTGTGCCTCTGGAAAAATATACCTTATTATGAAACACCGAGACACCCATTTTAAAAAAAATAAAAATTTGCTCACAAATATTTTAATAAGTAAGTTTTGTTTGTACTTTTACAAAAACATTAATGGACAGAACTTTCCAAACTTACCATAAAGACAGCAAACAGCAGGGTAGCCGCTAGCAGCACATGGACGACCGTGAACACCGCCACACCCACGGATATCTTGTACCATATGGTGTAGATGTGGTCACCGGCGTCATCGATCGTGCCGATGAGGCCTCGCAGGCTCTCCGCGTACAGCGAGCAGAGAATCATCAGAGAGAACGACGCGACCTGGAATTCGGAATCATTACAATTTTGAGGAGCTAAGATTTATAGAACGATCGATCTTAACCAAAGTCAGGTGTTTAAATCCGGCCAAGTACTGATCTTTAATATGCTCGTGGTGTTTTATATCGTGCTCGGTAGTGAAGGAATACATAGTGAAGAAAAATGCACGTCGCGGAAGATCATCTTGCATTTACGTTTCTAAACTTTTTATAATTTAAGTAGCTATATTCGGTAGCCAGTTGTAATCCAGTTCAAACTGGTTCCAAACTATATTCTAACTCTGTCAATGCCCGTGAGTCTAATAGGTTCACAGCGTCTCAAAAATAAGGACTATTAGCATACAAAAAAAAACCTACAGAAACATTTGAAAAAAAAAGGAAAATGCTATCATTGATACTGAGATCAGCTCGTTTACGAAGCAATTGTACATTTAGAGGTTACTGTTATAATTGAACTCAATCAACAGCTCTTGAATAATAATTAATTATTTCGATTCAATTTAAAATAACTAGTAGTTCATGTCGATTCTTCTCGGTATCCACATTTCAAACCGTTGGTAACGACTGAAAATTACTTGTAAAATTGTTATTTAAAAAAATATTGAGTGATTTTTAAATCGTCAAATAAACTTGACATAATAACCGACTTCTAGTTGAAGGAACCTGCTCAGATGGTACGAACAAATGACGCGTAAAAAATAAAACAATTAACTTCTAACTCGAGAGTCCATAACCAGTTGAATAAATGTTTATGTTGTCAGTTATCCGATCTAGTTCGACTGTACATTGTAATCTAGTTTTTTGTATGTTTGTACAAGTTACTTTTTTATTTTTCAAAATTCTAGTGATGGAAGAAATCCCTTAAAGGGGGAGGCGTTTATTTTATTCTTAGCTCGCTTTTGCCCTCTCTATTATTTTCTGTAACGTATGATGTACGATGAACACCTACATTCTACGGTAATACTACGGTGAGATAGATGTCACTTGAGAATTATTCATTAGTCCGCCGAACGTAAAACTTAAATATATTATGTCCTAATTGAATTAAGACCATGACGGGCAATTTTAAGTAATACTCACTAAAACAGCGGTGCTACTGAGTTATTGTCAGATAAACAAAAGAACATTTTACAGACCTTTGGAAAGTAAAACTTACCAAGTGTACGTAGCCGATGACCTTTGTGCCGGACTCGAGTCCAAGGCACCAACAGAACGAAGTGATGTGTGGAAGACCCATCTTCACACCCTCGCTTCCTAGCTCTCTGTAAATATAAAATAAGGATAATCTTACTAATGATAATGACAATATCACGACAGCCATTCTCAACAGAGGCTAGCCATTTGCACATGGAAATACATAGTGCACAAGTATGCATATGTGCGCAACAATTGTGCGAAGTACGCAAACACAGGTGCACTCTCTGTACCTTGTCTAACCTCACCCCACTCTCATAATACGATGTAACGACAAATACTACCAATTTAAAAATTCAACTGAAACAATTCGACGGATTCTGACAAGATTTGATCTAGAATTCGATATGTTGTTGTGTCGGTTACATAGTCCTTCTTCATTTGTTTTTTATTAAACAATAATTCGCTATATTAACTTATGGTTGAAATAATACTTTAGACAAAATTCAGAAAAATCCATCTAGAATAGAACTCACTGATCCACGACTGCCTTCATCCTGGACACGATCGATAATAAACGGTAACATATAGAGTTAGCCCAGTCAGGAGCAACGATAAAAGCCCAGTTTTTTCGCGCAAACGACCTACGAGATATAAATAGTAAATACTTATGTTTAAGTCGTGAACTTATAGCGAAGTGCTAGCTTCTATCTACTAGGAATGTTATGGAGCTCCGTAACCGATCCTATCGCTTATAAAATCTATTCGTAACCGTAAACGAAAACGATATAACAAAATATATTATAATTTAGTTTTTGCAGTGCTATACTTAAAGAGATCAGCTAATTATATGTTTTCCTTCTGTAATTAAATCTAAATAATAGACTACAAATAATGTCGAATCGATATTTTGTAATTATTTTAGTTTCCATTTCTAAACAACTCCAACTAATCATATGAGATGTAGTGAACAGATTATCTTAACTAAATTTACTTATTAACGATTATACATTATGTAACCTACGTTTGTACCTATTTAACGTACGATCTATAGCAAATAAAGGCAGTATCTACTCAGCAGCCTCGGCTTTCATTCCTCTCTTAGGGCAACACATTACACATATAATCCGAAATAATTTCGTATCCGTGACCGTATCTGAATCCGATAAAATATGAATAATAATTCATATAGCGGCCATATCCAGTTCCGATATAACATACCCGATATCTATCTATATACTCGGCCATCACAGTCCATTGCTGGACATAGGCCTCTCCCAAGACCATAAAAAAATCTCTTCATTTTACGAAGGTTTGTTCCTGTGTCCAAACTATTGAACTTATTACTTTTTTTTGACTGTCAATAGCTAAATGTTTTGTTTAAATCTATACATAGTATATGATAAAGCTAAAGAAGTTTGTGTATTTAAACGCTCTAATATTGATCTATCAGTTCGATTGATTTTGAAAAAGCACATTTATTGAAAAAGTTGCTGTACTATACCATTACGCGAAGACCAACAGAGCAATAAGTATTGATTATATCAATACAAGATTAATTGGGCGATTGTTTCGTTGCTTGTAACTTGTACCGCGAGGCAGTGTGTATTGTATATTCGAAGACAGTGGACTCGTCAAGGACACTCAACACTTATCCTTATTAATTATAATTACGCATCCTTGCAAGCGTAATTGTTTATTGTATGCACTAGAAATATATTTTTATATGTCCTTATATAAGAACACACATATCTGATTATGTAAGTGCTGTACAATTGCTACATTATATAATGTAATCGTTCTATCTATTATTAGTAATATTAGTTGATACAAATCATTATTGTTGATAATGGAACTTCAAGGGTTATCTGATAAAGCCTAAGATTTGAATAACATAATTAATACACTTCTAAATTTAGCTCTGCTTTAAAAATTATAACTAGATAAGAAACAGTATTAAGAATTTGACGAGTATCCAGACTTAGTTTGGATTAGTGGACAGAAAATAGAATAGAATACTAGATAGGTCTACTTGGTGGTAGGGCTTTGTGCTAGCCCGTCTGGGTAGGTACCACCCACTCATCGGATATTCTACCGCCAAACAACAGCACCACGCGTTGTTGTGTTCTGGTTTGAAGGGTGAGTGAGCCAGTATAACTACAAGCACAAGGGACATAACATCTTTGTTCCCAAAGTTGGTGACACATTGGCGGTGTAAGGAAGTTAAAAATTTTTACAGCGCCATTGTCTATGGGCGGTGGTAACCATTTACCATCAGTTGGCCCATTCGCTTGTCTGCCTACATGTATAACAAAAAAAAGAATATATAACATAAACTTATTTTATCTTAAGTTACTCTCTCTTATTGTATAATTTCAAACAGCCAGGCAAAGTATATCCAAATGTCTACACATTTGAACCACTTACACTGGATTCCTTACAAAGGTACCAATATATGGAACAATGACCAGTATGCAGAATTATAATTATTATATTTAAATAAATAAATGACTATAAATATGTATGATTACAATGCTAAGTTTGCCTTATTCATTTTGCATTCAGTTGCTGTATTATTCAGCATTCAGATGTAGCTTAGGTTACATTAATAATCCCCACCCTCATGGATATCACCATAAATTAATTAATTTGGGTCAACATTACTGACAAGAATTGTTGAATCTTTGTGGAGTTTGCTTGTTTATGTTTGTTTAGAAAAAAATATGAAACCCTAAAATGTGTCGTGGTTATTAAAACCTTTAAATAATTCACAAATTATTTTATATTTATTAGTTTTATTTCATTAATTTCACAGATATAATCATATTACAAATATAAAATAACTAAAATAATCTTTTGTAATGCAATTTAGTAGATAACTACTTAAAAATAAAAGTCTTAATTGGGTTTTAATATGCTCTGCTCAACAAAATGAGTCTCAGCTCTGGTTTAAGATATCAACAGCCTTGTAATATCAATATTTATAGAGAAATTTATTCAGTTATATCAAGTAAGGCAATCCACTGAAAATATTGTGTACACATATGCAACTGCCAGATAAAGACAACGGTCCCTTGTCATATAAGAGTACCGTCTTCTCATACTCTTTCCTTGTGTGACATCAAAGGAGTGTCAGTATTAACATATTTGTGTGAGTATTCCTTCACATACAACATGTTTTGATTACTCACCACAGGTGCTGGAAACTAATTGGTTAAATCTAAAAGAAAAGTACTAAGCAAATAAATAATAAATGTTGACATTGGCACCAAACCATTAGAATACCTTGATGTAGCCTTACTTTGAACAAGAGTCAATTGACATCAGTTATATAGAGCACTTGTTGTATTTGGATATAAATGATTTTCACATGACCAAAGCACTCGGTACATACCTACATCTACATACCTTTACTTTTTATACAATTCTGTAAAATATTTTTCATAAAAGCCTACTTGATAAAAGTATACTTTGATTTGATTATCGGTCAGACTTTTTTAAATGTTGTTTAGAATCTATTTTGTGTAAAACATTGAATTCTCTCTTTGTTGTCATGGATTTGACAATAAAAAGAAAAAATACAGTATTTTTCTACTTATCACCCTAAAATTTATAAGTAAAAAAAACAAAAAATTGCTGTTTCTGGTTTTAAATGTTAATGAGCTAGTAAAGTTAAAAGCACAAGGGATGTTAGTGTTAATGGACATGGGTGACCACTTACTATCCAATCGCACATTTGAATTATTCCTTCTTAAAAAATATTTAACATTGTCTATAATTACAAACATATATTTTACATTAATAGCTTGTAAATTGCTGGACTAAGGCCTCCTCTCCCTTTGAGTAGAAGGTTTGAAGCATATTCCACCATGCTGCTCCAGTGCATGGTTGGTGGAAACACATGTGGCAGAATTTCGTTACAAAGCCATAGGGTTATTTATTTTAAATTATATACATGTTATATCATTTAAAATAATTGGTAAACAAAGATTTTTTCTTCTAAAAAACCATAAAAAGACATACTTTACATATATTAAATTTTTAGTTTTAGTGACTCAAACATATGAAATAATTGTTTAGGAACCATAAAATAAACTCTTGCAATATTTATAGTTGTGTTTAAATTGTTTTAGTTACTAGTAGGGCACTATAATTTTCACTTACTCACATTGGATACATTTTTGATAAAATATGCTTGTTACTTAATATATCATATTTTATAACAGTTTTAGTGTGTTTTTATGTAGCCAAAAACATACCATAGCGAAAGGACTATTAAGCCAAGGGTGTTTATACAAACTTCAGTTTTTTAATATGAATATAAATTAGTTTAATATATAAACATAACTTCACAAAAATGTATTTAATTATATTGAAGTAATTTTCAATGCTCCAAATCCTAATGATTATTTAATGAATTAGAATATGAATAGTATATTTTAATTCTCTAATTTAGTAATTGGTATATCAATACTTACTTACTAAATAATAATTTTCAATTTTGTAACATCTATTTAATAATTAAATTGTATTTCTTTTTTTTATAATGAATTTATAATCGGCCATTTAAGAATTTGCAAATAAATACTCCATAAAAGATGCTCCATCTCCAACAAATGTCGATTTACGTATGATTAAAAATTTAATTGTAAAAAACTAAATATTTTAAACTATAAGGTTTTACTAAAACTGTACATTTAATTGAGTATTCTAAGCATGCAGTTCAAGTTTGTAGAAACAAATTTCGCCGTAGCGTGTACTAAATCGCCACATTGCACGAATGGAGAATATAATAAAATTGTTATATATTTGTATTATATTTACCTTTTTAAATGGATTTGATGGGCACCAAACACAACACTATTTTTATATTTGCTCTAATTTTACGATACAATAAATCAACGTATTTTTATTAAGTCCAGACAGGTTCTTAATATATAGTTAGTGTAATACCAATATATCTGATAGCATAACACCGAGATTATTTAATAATTATTACGACTTTGATAGTGTCCGCCCGACTTGACTTTACTAAACTAAAACCTAAATTCTAAAATCTAAATGTAGTTTTCATAATTGTTGTTATTGAGATTAAATTGTTTAGAGAGAAACAACATATGAACTAGTGTTGAAAGAATAGGAACGCAATATTAGTATGACATCATACTTCAAATTGTCTTGACGTCATTCGGCCAATGCGTTCAGGTTCTCGCAGAATGGTTTTTACATATGACGGTAAACTGTAAAGGTAAAACTAGTAAATTTTGACTTTGGGTAAAACTAGACTGCTCTCTAGTACATTTCCTTGTAAATAATTAACTTGACCGATTCTCCTTTTCTTAGAATTATATAAGACTAACAAAATGTTTATGTGTGTAACAAAATGATCTAATTCTAATCAAAATTATTTAATTTAATAAAAATAAAAAGGACGTGTTTTAGGACGCAATTACACATTTAGCGTAATTGCGTCCTAAAACAAAATGTTTTTTTCAAACTTTGGAGTTAATTCGGAATAAGATGTGCTCATTTTGGAGTATTTTGAAAACTTAGAAACGTATCTAATTTTTACCCGTAACAACCACACAACATATATTTTACCGCCAAACAGTGATAACTTAGCATTTGTGTTCGAGTTTGAACGGTGAGAGTAAATACAGCCAGAAGGGACATAACATCTTAACGCTCTAGGTTGGTGGCGCATTAGCGATGTAAGGAATGTTTAATTTTCCTTGCAGCACCAATGTCTATAAATAATCGCTAGTGACCAATTCCCATTACGTGCCTAATTTCTCGTCTTCCAGCCCGTCCTTTTTCTTTTCAGTTTATAACGGTAGGCCTATATAGCATAAAAAAAACTCTTTGAAATTTAAACCATTACTTTCAGAAATATAAATGATATTAAATGCACGTAGATGCAAATAAAAATTGTATTAACACGAATAAAAGAGATTTTCTTATATAAAAATATATTTAGAAAAAAGTAGGTACATAAATACTTACTTCTAAATGACAAGATTAAGTTAGGAACAGAACACTAGAACGAAACAATAATAAAGTATTATTAAAAAATAAGTTGTAAAAAATTAAATTACTTATTTTATGTAATTTCATATTTCAAGTATGTTGTCATGCTTGGATGAGATTTTCCGTAACATCGGAAAACCATCCGAAACATTCCTAAAATTTTCGATTTAGTAGTAATCTACTCTTGTTACCAATTTATACTCTTTATTTCGAAGTAATAAATTACATCCGAGTAAACAAATAGAGAACCAAACATCTTCTAAGTTAAGAAGTAATTTCACGAAATATTTTCCATAATAAGCTTAAACTTTCCAACGTTTAAGCTTAAAGATTAAAGAAAAAATATCGTCTTTCATTTATAAAATGAAGCTAATAAAAATTTTCATGTGTCAAAAATTACTAACTCATTGGAATGTACTTTTCTATATCTTTGGGGAGGCCTTAGCTATCTGCTCTGCTCAAATTGTATATGTACCCTACTTTGACAAAACCCTCATTTGACAAATGCATATTTCTTCCTCCAAATTTCCCATCTCGATTGCGCACGAGATTATAACAAAAAATTAAGAGCATGATTACTCAGTAATGTTTATCCTGTAGATTTTTATCGGATAATTTAATCCTATTAATTTACTTACGTGTCCTTTGAAATAAAGCAAAAACATATACTTTATAAACCAGTTAACTTAATGAAATTAGTTTAAAAAATCCATATTTAAATCCGTCTTAAATTGTTCGGACACAGAAAAACTTATAAAATATATTTGATCTTGGATGAAACAATGTAATTATGGAATGATTCAAAATAAAACTATACATAATTTATTTGTGATATACATATTTGTATCGGGATGTTTATTTATTTTAAAATGTTCATGTTATATGTATGAGGCATGTATGTATCAGTCTATAATCAAATGGGTATATCATAGGTCCGCCTAAATAATAATGAGTCTATCATATTCCAAAACATTGTGCTTTGGACCAATGAATCTGTTTTCGAAACTTTGGTAGTAAAATGAAAGTGAATGTTAGTAATTACGTGGAATAGCGTTGTATTGTAAATAAAGATATATCAATCAAGAACTGTTTGTTGTACACGACATAGCTGAGCTATTAGTAAATCGCATGCTATATGTAAATCTAAAGTTGGTTTATCTTTTCTCCTTGTTCATATGGAATCTACTAATTAAGTTGACGTATAAAGGGATCGCTTGTCGCTTTAATACTGATTTTCTGTTCTCATATTCGCATTTTGGGAACAACTTGTTTTGTTTGCCTTCTTCTTCTTCTATTTATATTTATAAATAGAATAAAACCCTTCATAACATTCTCATAGTAAATATACTCGTATTTCTGGCACATGTGCTAAGGAATGCATCTAAGTGTAACTACATTAGTTTCACCACCGTTGTAATAAACCGTCGTTTACCATATATTTACTATTGAAATGATTATTTAAGTTAAAACTCTCAATTGTGCAATACAAGTTGACCACATATTTTTTGTATTTATATATTTAACGTCTTTATGTCATTTTTGTATTACTTGCTTTTAGCAATTAAATCTTTCCAATTCCATCCAGAATCATCACGTAGAGTCTCTTCTATGAGTAGGTTCATAGCGCCTGGTCTCTCATCCAGATGGGTTGGTAGATCGCCGAGCGGTGGAACCTTTCGTTGTCGTCGTCGTACATTATCTGTTTGTGGCGGCTGTGGACGACTACTATGCAATATACTGATATACCTGAAAAAGGAAAATTATACGAACCTGAGTTTTATAAAACTTTTAGAATTGAACTGCTATGTTCCTTGTCTGTAGTTTGAGTTAACATGGATAATCTGATCGTGCGCGGTTATTTCTTTGTCTCCTTTGTTTTATTGTTATCGGCTAAAGATCCCCGCTTTCGTTTTTGATTGTCTTATCAGTCAATGATAAAGTCGCTTTTAACTATGGGTAGAAGAATATCGATCTATACCAATACCGAAACTATAATTGACTCGTATCAAGTATAATATTGAATACTAGATTCTGGATAAGTACTCATTCAGATTTGGATTATCAAATACATACTGCATCGATCGAATCGTTTATTAGAAAAATAAAGAAGGTGCAAGACTCATATTACTTACAATTATACTGACTTATGGGTAATAAGTCCGTATACATTTGTCGTCTAAACAATGTAGACGAATTTCTTAAAGCATTGCAATTATTAAAGGGGCGAATGCTTAGTTTAGCCTTCGTCTAGGAATCGTGGCATGATCTACGTATAATGCAGGCTTTATATTTATTCACCTATATATAGTTCATTGAACATGACTCGTTTATTATTAAATTTGAGTATTAATAAATGTATCTGAAGTTTTGGAAAGCAAGAAAAACAAATCAGCTGCCGGTAGATGGTAGCCAGCTGATGGTAAGTCAACATCGCCCGTAGGCCTTATAATAAGTTCCCAAGGTTTGGGAAATTATTTAATTACCTTGGGAACAAAGATGCTACGTACCTTGTGCCTGTAATTACACTCATTCATACTTCAAATCGGAAAAAAAATACTGAGTATTATTGTTTCACGGTAGAATATGTACTAAGTGGGTCGTACAAGTATTTTTAATACTAACATGCTCTAGTAAGATGTACGATGATGAACACAATTTCCACTTCAAGCATATCTCCCGTGTCCTGAAGGATGAGACTGATCCCCGTGAGGCACATCACGAAGAACACCGCAGTCAAGATACCGGTCACGATCGTCCAGGGCAACGTCAGAGAGGCGAGTTTCTGAAAATATGAATATATGTATTTTGTTATTTTTTTTTTATATGATAAATTGTTACAAAAGATACAGGGCTGAAAAATAAGAGCATTTTTAATTTATTTTACAAAATAAATTAAATTTAATGCTGGTTCGAGTTTTATAAAGAATAATCGGCAAGAATCTCAATAGTTATTATTTTTCTTACATCTTATGTTTTTATCATTATTATATGTATGAAAATCAACGACTATGAACTCCAAAGTCAAAGCTAACTGAATCTCGTATGTTCAATGAGGTTGGGATATACATTTTTTGGTTTTTTTAATATTTCATCAGTTCCGCCCCAAAAAACGACATCAACTAATACAGAAATATTATTTCGATAGAATGACCAAACACACATAAAATAATATCACTAACATCAGGTGGAGTGGAGTCATATGCCTTCTCGGAAAATATAGTAAAAAATAATAAAAACACCTTATAGTAATAGTTTGTTTACTTAAATCATTACCTTATAAGCAGCCACGATTAGAAGTATTGAGCATAGAAGCGTAACCCCACTAACAACCGCCGCCGTGATGTACAATATATACTTGTGACCGGACACGGTACCATTTTTACCGATTGGCGCGAGGGTGACTAGAAGACAGTAGCCTGCCAACTCTAGTAGTGACCATACCTGGCAAAACAAAAATTACAATTACAAATTATACCTACTGGAACATAACCAAGATTAGAAACAGGAAAAAGTGATAATGCATTGTTTACATCGTCATAATTAGGTTGTTTCCTATCAACTTTAATAAGTAGTGAAGTATCATTAGAAAACAATACAATATCACAAATACGTTTAATATAAAAAGATTATATTTTATATATTACAAAATGTCTTACAACGTTCACAGTTTTTCAGTCATTAGACAATACAAACCGCTATGTCCCTGCGTTTTAAATCTGTAATATCTTAGAAAATATTCATTTAAATCACATGATGTAAAAGCCATATTGATCTATATTAAATGCATAATATATTTAGTGTACTTAATTGGATAAGGATTATTGCTGAATTGCTTAAAATTGCTTCGAAAAAAAGCCATTATTTCTCGTAAAAAGTAAATAGTATATAATTATATTAGTAATAAATAAAAGGATAAAGAAAGGACAAAACTGCATTCTTCTTCTTCAATAGGTTCAATTTAGGTAAATAGATGGAGATAGATATATGTATACCATCGTGGACTTTTTTGGAGACCTTTTTAAGGTAACCTAAAATTGTGAACGTTTCTCTACTATATTGTGCATGTATTATACATATAAACCTTCCTCTTGAATCAATCTATCTATTAAATAAAATTGCATCAAAATCCGTTGTGTAATTTTAAAGATCTAAGAATACATAGGGACAGACATGGCGACTTTGTTTTATACTATGTAATGATGATGTACAACAAAAATAGAAGAGGACCCAAAAATTGATCCATATGGAATGCCCATTCTATGTACAGACTCAG